>NW_026944024.1:564692-827408 GCF_033296635.1 Dichotomopilus funicola
TTCTATTTCTAGTTCTATTTCTAGTTCTATTTCTAGTTCTATTTCTAGTTCTATTTCTAGTTCTATTTCCTTTTCCTTTTCGATCTCGATCTCCATCTCTACTTCCATGTTTTTTTTTCCTTTTCCCTTTCATTTCCTTCTCTATTTCAATCTCGACTTCCTTTTCGATCTCCGTCTCCGTTTTTATCACCATCTCCATCTCGACCTCCATGTCCATGTCCATGCCCATCTCCATATATATGCTCGGCGCGGGAGAGCTATTCCTGGGGCCCTCCTTGGAGCTATAGAGCACTTCCAGGGTATCCGACGCGACTGCGCCGGGCGGGAAGCGTTCGACGTTGGTCGTGTACGTTGGCGATATCCTGCCGCGGCAGATTGGAACGATGCGACACCCCATCAGAAGCGCTTGGCGAGTTTAGGAGAGTACCGCATCGACCGGACCCATACCCATCCGGCACACCGATCCTGAAGCTCCATTTTGGCAGGTTTCGACTGAAAGACATACTGAGATGCGAAGGCGCCGTCCTTCGTCTTCAGGTACTGCCTGGCTAGCTCAGAAGAGCTCTCGAGTCGGCCAATCTTGTTGCTCGCGACGCTGCAGATAGGACCTCGGAGGACCGGCGCCTCAACATACTTCATGAGAGAGGGTCGGATCTGATCCATGTCGATGGAGCGCTCAGGGTGCCTCGCCCGCCATACAAGTCGCTGCCAGTCTACCTTGGGGATCTCCTTCACCTGGTGTTCGTTGACGAGCTCGTTTGGGACAGCAAAAGACAGTACGAGACCCTCCTCGGCAGGGACGCGACGCTGAGAAAAGTTGGCATACTGCTCAGCAATATCGATGTCCTTGGTGAAGTACACCAGATCGCGTCTCGTCTAGTGGAAGTCTGTGAGAGCAGAAAAGAGCTTCGGGAGATGGAGAGATCCATCTTCCTTGAAATCAGAGACCAAGCCCATCATTGCTCCGCCCTTGTGTATCATGGTCTTCCCATAAACCCTGTTTGGCATAGCAGCCACGGTGCCAAGGTCCACGTAAGGAGGCCCATGGTAGTCCAAGAGACGTAGTACGACGTCAGGCGAGGGCATGAGGAGGCAATTCACCTCATAGTCTTTACGGCGAATTCGCCCGTCGAGTCCTTCTAGGAACTGCCAGGAAGTCTGGAAGGTGTCGATGACCCATTCGGATGCAGACTTTGTCGCTCGAATCTCGTCGAAGTCGCTATCGAGGATAGCATCGGTCAAGTCGCTATTGACGCCCATCTTGAACAGGGCCTGCCGCCAATCGTGGGTGAGACACCATGCATCCTCGATATCCGCCATACGTTTGACGTAATACTCTGCATGGGCGATGTCGTCGTCGCCGTATCCCAATTCTCCTGGCGTTTGTTGAAGATCGTGCCAGGTTTCGAAAATTGCGTCTGCAATCTCAGGCCGGAGACCAAGGAACTCGAGTGTCTCCTGCGAATTGAACACCTCTGGGATTTCCACGACGTCATCGGAAGCAGACGTGAACAAGGAGTATGAGGCCCTAGAAATGGCAGAGGAAGCCAGGCTTGGGAGAGGGGGCGTCGGCGTCGGAGCTGCGAACGATCGCAATAGCTTCTGATGCCGCGCTGAGAACGCGCCTCGGGTCTGTGCTTGACATGTTGAGATGGGATATTGTGAGAAGATAAAAGAAATTGGAAGACGAGAAAGGGGAGGTAAATAGGTGAAAGGGGGGAAGCCTGGAAAGTGGAGTGATGTTGAAAGAGAAGGAGGAGGGAGATGTTGAAAGGGAGAAGGAGGCGGCGAGGATGGAATTTATACTTCTAGCAGGAACGATAAGCTCTTGTCTTCATTACGTGGACAGCGCCTGAGCAGTCCACGAGCATTACATGTCTGTACCTGAGCAGTCCATGAGCATTACATGTATGTACCTGAGCGGTCCATGAGTAGTACGTGTATGTACCTGAGCGGTCCATGAGCAAGTTCCCGGGCGGTGTCTGCCTGATAAGTGCCCGAGCGAGGCGGCTGAGGGTTGGTGAGGGGAACTATACGGTCAAACAACATGTGTGGTGGTGAGGACTGGTTTCAAGTGTCTGGGGTCTAAGCTTGAGCGAGTTATGTAGACTATCTCTGCTATCAGGAACCACGTAATATTTCCATGTGTATGATAACCCAGTGGCACGTGGATGTCGGTGGGTGAATAGCGAGTTCCACTTCGTGGGAAGATTGAGTGTGGGTGCCTCTTGCCTCATTATGTTGTGCTGCTGGCTGTAATTAGTGTACTTCAGAACGCTTGGCCGCGATCACCGCGTTGCAATCCCCACGCACTCTCAAGGATCTGGACCACTGCATTGGTGCCACCGGCTTCTTGTGATGTCACCTCCTGCTATATTCACACGAGGCGCTGAGCATAGGGGGGGGGGTAGGCATCGCATTGCCCATAGTTGCCCAGTCATTGCGCAGATGGAGATGGAAATGGAGATGGAATGGAGATGGGGGTGGGAGTAGAGACAAATGCTGTCCAGGCTCGGCTCACCCTTAGCTCAGTCATGCTCTGGATATGGTCACACACGAACATAGAAATTCCCAAGGACAACTTTAGGGGAAAACACAGTGCAAGCTGATCCAGGACAAGACCGGGTTAGGGTTGACCAGTTGGATTTGTGTCAAGGAAACCCGCCTGGGAGACTCTTCTCCTTGGCAAGCTTAAATCAACTCTTCATTATCTGCGCAGCCCCCCGGATTCCGAGACCCTGTGATGATGGACCGTTTTATGAGCTAGGATCAATCGGAGCGGAAGGCCGAGCCGTGTCTTGACTGCGATGACAACCCGGAAGCGGATCATTTTCATCGGGATCCCTCTATCTAGATCCATATTGACGGTAAACCATGTCCGTAGGACCTGAAATGTCCTCCTGCTGCGATTTCGCTTCCTCCATCCGGCTACTTGCCCGGAGCCAAGGTGAATCTATCACAGACCGTAAATTTCTTGACCGAAATGCAATTTGCCCGGAACGGTCGACTGTTGAATTTGTTCTTAGTGGCCGCAATTAAGGTTCCGGTCTGGCCCAGCCGCCAATATAGCCTAGACACCGCTCCCGTATTACAACATCCGGCAAACCACTCAAAGGAGTTGAAATTGATTACTCGCGAAAATGTTGACAGGATTACCCGGAACCAACTGGATTGCTGCTTGCTGCAGTGGCGAGACCCAAGGTTTCTCGTTGTTTATTTATATCTTTACTCAACCGACCAAAAGAAACTGCGGTTAATAACTACCTAACCCATCTCCCCATCCTCTATCCCTCGACTGACCCGAACTACCAAAATCCCACACCATCCAGATCTTCTCCCATCACCCCATTGTCAACATGTACCTCCCAACCCTCCTCTCCCTGGCCTTCGCCACCCTATCCCTAGCATCACCAACACCAGCACCGGTAGACACAGATGCAGACACAGACGCAGACGCAGTAGCCCCCAGCAAGCTCCGCGTAGTCGGCGTCTCCGTCCTAGGTTCTGGCTGCCGCGCCGGCACGGCCGATGTCCGCGTCGTGTCCACCAAAAATACCGCCATCGAGATCGCGCTGTCCGATTACATCGTGCAAACCGGGCCCGACACGATGGCGGCTGATTGGCGCAAGAATTGTAAATTGACGCTGAATTTGGAATATGATGCCGGGTTCCAGTACGTATCTCTCCCCCCATACTCAGGTCATCAAAACATCAAGTTAACTTTCCCCGTCCAGACTATCAACCCTAAAAACAACCACCCAAGGTTTCGCCCACCTCCCCGCGGGCGTCAACGGCCAATGCCGCGACACCATCGACTTCACGGGCGACGACCGCGAGGTGAGCTACGGCATTGCGCTGGACGGGGCGTGCGACGGGGCCTTTTCGCTGTCGGCCAGTCCGGATATTGCGCTGTGGTCGGCGTGTGGCGGGGGCACGGCGATTTTGAATGTGAATACGGAGTGCTGGATCTCGCCGACGGAGAAGAGGGCGCTTATTGCGGTGAGTTTAATCGCTTCTTGAGTTGAATTGTCTGGCTTGGGCTTGGGTTGGGGGTTTTGACTCCTTGAGGGGAAGATGAGTAGAGCTGACAGACGAACAGGTCGATAGTATTAGTAGTAAATTGGTGGTTCGGGTTGCGCTTCAATGGAGGAAGTGCTAACGGGGTGGTCGTGTGGGAACTTCAGGGTCGATGTCGGGTTTTTGTTGGGTTTCTTGGATCTGGGTTGGATGTTTCACGAGTACAGTACTGTACATACCGACTTGATTATCTAGGGGGGTTCAAAAAGTAAACAGTTTCCGTTATAATCACGAGGCAAGAAACACGATAATTAGGAAGAAATGCATTCCATTCAGCGCCGTAGCTAGGTACCTGCCCTTAGCTCCCCGCGAAAAGTGACCGATCTCAGATCTAGGTATCCCCTTCTCGCCCGTATTTCCTGCCCCAAGTTCTCGCCCGGTTGGGAATTGCCGACAATTGACTACATACGGTCTAATTACCGACCATTAGTACCCTTGGTGACAGTCGGACCTGGGACTACTTTCGCCCAAGCCCTACTCTTCTGAAATGCTGCGTGCAGTTCAGGCTCCTTGACAGCCAGCTTGGCTAGAAATTCGTCGGTAATATTCTGTATCGGCACCGGCTTGCTGTCTCCGATGAGCGTCAGTAGCAGGTGCATATACTCCACCGCCAGCAGCTCAATAATTTGATTCGCCTCCGTTTTACGGCCTGCCTTATTTTGTATCGACAGCCAAGTAGCACACTGAATATTCAGCAGCCTCGTCGGCCTCAACACCGCGATCCCATCCTGCACCACAACCCCCCGTTCCGACAACGACTGCCGCACCTCATCCGGCTCCCACAGCTCGATCTCGACCGATTCCTTCATCCCCTCCTTCTTGTAATAAACCCGCCCGCTCTTTGACAGCCTGAAATGGCTGGCCCGAGCCAGCTTCTCGGAGCGCCGCGGTCGGGCACCCTCGGGCACGAGCACGCTGACCCCGCCCACGGTCAGATTCGGCACGCCGTGGAGCACCAGCGCGGCGGAGCCTATGATGGCGTAGGGCCTGTCGCCGAGGGCCTTGGCGATGTCCCAGCTGATGGTATGCACTAGGGCATTGCCGATGCCGGGTTTCCGCACTACCAGGCGGGTGGGAGCCGGGGTGCCAGAGGGACCACCGCCATTTATTGTTAGGTCCCTGGTGGCGTTGACGAGGACCCGCGTAGAATCGGGATCACCACCACCGGTTGTGCTGCCTCCCCTTCCGGGGCCGGGGCGGGCATCGATGATCGTCGGCCGGGGACCGCCGGTTTCGGCCGCGTTTGCCGTTCTTCTGGCTGCGGGCCTGTTGTTGTTGTTGTTGTTACTGGTTGATGAATTTTGGTTGTTCATCTTGTTCGAAGAATTCTCGGCAGTGACTTGAGTTTCAAACAGAAATCGGAGGGCGGAAAGTCGCGGTGTGGGAAGTGCCAGTGACGGATGGCTGAGTGACAAAGTGGCAATACAGTCGAGACTCGAACGATGCTGAGATGTAAGTAGATGCTAGCTATGAAGATAATAATTCGTCTTTCGAACGCCGGTTCTGCAACATGTTATATATTTATCGCTTGAAATAATTTAGAGTAGTTCTCAAAAGGATTGGGAGTTGTAAGACGTTTGTTCCTGCTTGGGTCTGAAGGATCAATAAGTTTCGTAGACTTGCACAAGCCACAATCCCAATCTCCTTCCAAGCGGATGGAATCATTGTGATTCCACAATCTTTTTTCCTCGAAACGGTTAGTTATTTGAATGTTGATTGATCCTAGTGGCGCCTTCATCTTCGTATCCCTTCGGGCCTAAGGAGGCCCGCCCTTCCCAGCCGTATCATGATTTCTTGGCCCTCTGCACGACTGGGTTTAGTTATGGCGGGCAGACCGGGGCAGTGCTGGCCGTACCAAATCCTAGGTATCGGAGGGAGCCCCGCAATGCATTTTCATTTCCCACTGTCTTTGAATGGCCGCGTAGCAAGTAGCGAGTGGTAGTCGTTGAAGGGTGAAGCATCAGCATAATGACATTATCGCCAATGGCGGCTCAATGCGGCACAATGCCCTCATTGCCGTGCAGTCACCGCAGTGAATCCTAGTGTCTTCTTGTAATTACTGTTAAGAAAGACTCTGGAGAGACACTGCACGTAGTCGAGGGTACCACTGCCTTCGGGATGTGGGAGGAGGTCGCCCGTTCGTTATCCACTAGGATTCCAGAGGGAGTGTGTGAGAATAACCTCGGCCTTCTCTTGGGATCTTGACCTCAATCCCGTCGGGATCCCTGTCCCACTTTAACAAAAAAAGCCAATTAGGATGCACAGAGAACGGTACCAGTGCGTTAATGTTGGACGGAAGGAACGGCGGAGGCTAGCTACAAAATATATAGCCAATTGTGAGGTTAGAGAGCCCTTAAACTGTGGAGCTGGCGGACTGGGCTCGAGAGAGTCAGCTCGCCGATTTGGGACCTCCCGCATTCCGCCCTGAGTGTGGAGAGTGAGTGGGTGGTGAAAAAGAATTGGGAAGGATTGAGAGGCAAATGGACAATTCACTCACACGATTGAGAATATGAGTGGGCTGTCAGTCCGTTTCGGATTGCAACATCGGAACATCCACAGCACCCTCCACCCTGGAAGACATGATTTGATTTGTTGGTTAACATAGCTCCCTCCTTCCCTCTTCAGCTGTTCTTTGGGGATGGTTTTAGGGAGGGTTGGTCAACGACGTTGATGACCTTTGCGGTCTTCAATCTTGTTCTTCTTTCGCTTGGGCACTTCTCTTGCAAATTAACGTAATTACCTCTAACGATATCATAATGTTCATCACGAGATTGGGGCTTCGACCTCCCCCACCGTACCACATCTCAAGTTATAATTACAACATTCTAATATCATCTGCCAATCGATACAATGAATAGGGTCGTGGAATGCATACCTACCTGAATTAGCGAATGCAATTAATCTATCACCTTCAGATTAGGGCAGGTGCGGACCTGGATATACATGGACAGTTACACAGTCAAACTTTGCGATGCATACCCGATTCGGGCGCCCTACCTATCCAAGCGCGATGCATACCCAATTCAATTTAGGCGCTCGTGGATCGAGCTTTCTCAACAACTTCCCCTCAAGCAATTTCGCAAAGGAAGCCCGAAATGTTGCAACCGCAAGGTCTTCCCAAAGAACCATCGGAGTCATGAGTCTCATGACAGAGCTGTGGTTAAACAACTGTATATATTGTATCTAATATATAATACCCAACTGTTCCCCGTCCTTCAATTTCTGTCTCTCCCACTTCTCGTTCACCATACCTACCTATCCTCAACCCGACCCACCAATTCCACAGAAACTCCTCGCGACCATGCAACTTTTGACTCTCGTCCTCGTCAGCTTCCCCACGTCTATTATCGCCGCCATAAGCGGCCGTTGCAGCTCCACCTGGCCCGACTGCATATGCCTCGACCGGAATGTTTGCGAATCTAAATGGGGCGGTGCAGCCATGGAAGGTGAGCCAGGCAACTGGCCCTGCCCCAATGATCCGGCGAACGTCTGGGGTTGTATAATTTCCGGGTGTGAAGGCATAAACACCTGGTGTACTTGGACCAATACCTGCAACAATATTCTTCCCAGTAAGTACTCCAATAAGTCGCTATCTTCACCTTCTCTCGTTTTGTAATCTGATAAGTTGTGACCCATAGATCCGGTGTGTCCTGGCGGTAATGATTTTGTTTGTTGCGCCGGATAATGGAGTCAGACTGAACCAGGGTGGGGGACTTCTCAAAGATCTTTGTTTTCTCTTTCTCTCGTTATCTGTCTGTCTCTCTCTCTCTATGGTCAGACAGTGAACGCAAGGGTTTGCTTGTTTGCTATTGAATTTGAAGTTCTGTTACTTCTATGACCTTGCAAAATTGGATCTTGAGTTATACTATAATAGTAGATGAACAGTAGAGGCGAAGACCTTCGGTCTGACCCTCCAGGCAATCAACCACTCTCTTTCCCTTCACTTGCTCGAGCTAGAGGGCTCCATTCCAACAGTCCAGAAGAGTGTCGCGAGTCCTTGCCTGAGATATCGAGACTTGTGTTCTGAGTTATATGCCTCCGGTACTTGTTGGGGTCGTTTACTTAGCCAACCAGATTCCCCTGCTTCTTCGGAGGTTGTTCCAATCCCACGGTCACCATACAACAGAGATGTGTTGCTCTATTGCCTCTTACGTGTTATGTCACTTGCCACGGTGTTCATACCTGGGTAATTGAGTAATAACTCTAGTGTCCTTTGCACATGAGGCTTGGGCTGTATGGAATAACCAGTAACTAAGTGAGCGAGCGCCTTGGTACAATCGTTCCTCGTTATAGTCCCCTATCCCAATCCCAATGCTGAATACTTCCCAATTCCGTACCCCCTTTCTCACCCAATGATTCCATGCGTTGGACCACACAACAACAATAATTACACCCCATGTCTCCCAGCGGCGTCTGCGGCCCAGCGAAAGTTTTATTCCGATTCCAACTCAAAGGCCTCCGTTCGAAAAAAGAGCCCAAATAAAGCCAAAGCTCAACCCCTTACCTCGGCCCCAGCGAGAGAGACTCTGAGACTGAGAGAGAGAACCAAACACATGCAGGTTCAAACCTCGTAACGCTCGCATTCACTCGCCAACAGGCTACAGACATTCTCCTGCAACCTACCTAATGCATACTACGTCCCCCCACACGATACCACAGTACCACCTTCGAGAAGTTCAGACGGAGCTCCCTCCGCAGCCCAATGAGTGGGACACTGACGAGAAGAACAAGGCAGAACTGAACAACTCCAAGCCAAGCCAAGCCAGGGAACGGCACAGATTGCATCTGAGACTGATGGAACTGTAACTGTTGCATACTACAGACAACGGTGTAGAATACCACCTTCTCTTTGGTGTGTGTGTGTGTGTGTGCTTCCTTCTGGTTCGTTTAAGGTTAGTTACTATGTAGCTAGCCCCGTTGCGTTACATCTGTTCTCTTGGTGTTTGTCAGGGGGGTTTCTCGGTCTCGCTACAGGCTGTGCCGCAGGGCGACAGTTGAGATGCAAGTGTTGAGAATGGACCGGCGCGGCACGGCGCGGCGCACAGGCGGGTGAGGTTGCAGAGAGAATTCTGAGGAGAAGAATCTGGTGTTGTGGCGTAGTGGTAGCGGGGGGCTGCGGGAATTATAGCGATTTTGGGATTTTTGAAGGGATGGGTGTAGGAAATTGGGGAGTTGGTGGATGCTTGTGAATGAGATCTATGGAATCAATGTGGGGGGATTCCCCATTAATATCGAGAAACCAAACTGTTCTCGGACAAAAGTAAAAAACGCGCCCCGAGCTGAAATATTGAACTTCGTCGGGATCTCGACAATTGAACCCGAAAGAAACGAAGGGGAAAACAGAAGAAAAACAGGAATTTGGAATATGAGCCGGGTGCAACCGCTACCCGAAGGGAAGGATTCCAGTTGCGCGACGCGCGAGGCAGACGTCGTTGTAACATGGGGTGACATGGGGCGGCATGGGTTAGCACGGAGTGTTGCGATTCGGTGAATTCGGTCCCGAGGCAGCTGTCGGGGGGGCATTCCCGGAGATGGCACGACGGGAACCTAGTTTTGGGGACTTTGGTAAGTTGCGCAGGCCCTTGGGATGTCGGGGAGTCGGGGGGTTAATATCTGTGGCGGTCCTGCGTCGTGTGAGGAAGGGTGAACTTCCGGTGAAGAGAAAGTTGAGAAAGTCGGTGCTGGGTTTCCGGTAAACCGCCGGTTTCAGTCCATCCGTGTGATTCCTTCCGTCCGCCCGTGAGCCGGCTATCATCCTCGCGATCACGGCCCGCTTCTGCAGAGCAGAGAACAGAGAACGGAGAACAGGGAATGTAATGGCCTCGACGGGCTAACACCCACCCGCGGTCACCATGTTCTACGACTACGATGACGAGCAGTATTATGATCTCAACCAGTTCCACCCGGCCCGGGGGCCTCAGACTTACAGCACCCTCGAAGTCGTGTCCCCAAACTCTAATCCCACGCTCGACACCGAGAAGATCCTCACTCTGCACTACGACAAGGAGGTTGTCTCCCCGATCCAGCAGCAGCAGCACTGTCTTCCGCTTCCAGTGCCGCTACTAGATCTATCACCAGAACAACAGCAGCGGCAACAGTCACCAGAACAATATCAAGCACAACCAGGACAGCAACCAGACATCCTCCCCCCGCTACCGACACATTCACCACAACAACACCAACACCGAGCCCAACCCTCCGGCCTACCATACGACCACCCAGACTACTACTCCCCCCACGCCACAACCATCTACAGCGGTGACCACGGCCTCCACGGCGAAAAGATCCCCGCCGAGCGAGTCCCCGGCGGGATGGACGGTATCGGCAAAGGAAAGATCCTCGGCCTTCCCCGACGGACCTTTTTCATCCTCGTCTGGGTGACCACGCTACTGATCGCCATCGCAATCGGTATCGGCGCAGGAGTGGGCGTGGGGTTGAAGTCACACAGTTCCGGTGCCAATAGCAGCGGGAGCAATAATGGTGGTAACAATGGGAATGATGGGGGGTTAGTTGGGGGGGTATCAACGGCTGTTGGCGGTCCGGGGTCGATGCCGGATCAGACGGCGTCACCGGGGTCGGGGTCCCAGACGCAGTTGGGGATGGGGGGGTCGAGTACGGGGTCTAGCGGGTCAGTCAAGACTAAGACTAGGACTCACCAGAAGCCGAGCACCACTTTGACTACCTCCTCCCGTCCCTCATCGTCATCCTCATCCTCACCTCCACCCGAAGAAACAACCACCTCTAACCCCCCACCTCCCCCAACAACAACAACCCCAACAACCACCTCCAACCCCCCTCCCACATCCTCCCCCACGAGCTCCCCAACTCCCACCCCCACAGCCCAAGCAGGCTACACAAACGGCCGGTGCGTCAACAACTGGGGCGGCGACTGCATCTGTCTCGACGCCGACGAGTGCGCAACCCAATGGCAGGGTCAACCCTACCGCGGCACAGTCGACAACCGGCCCTGTCCGGGGAGCAGCACCAACCCGGATCAGACGACAGGAGATACTACGGGGGTGATGGCTTGTGTGGTGCAGCCTTGTGGGGGGAGGGGGAGGCCCGCGCAGTGTTTGTGGGCGGATGCTTGTGGGGGGGATACGGCGGGTATGTCTATGCTTTTCTTGTTGACGATAATTGATATCAGGTTTTGTTTGGGAGCTGACTAACTGACTGATTGACTGATGGGATAGAGACCTCGAGTTCGGCTCCGGCATGCCCTGGTGGGGGCGATTTCGTATGTTGCTCGCATTCCTGGGTTTGAGATATACGAAGTACTAAACGTCGGTAATCAAACAGTCTAGGGGTGGCCCAGGTGGGTGGTGAGACAGACGAACTGAGGAGGGTCATTGTGAAGTCACGCTGCAGCGTATTGTCAGTTCCGATCAACCCAAAACCACCTGTACATATAAAATCTTTGTTTACTTTTATACCAACAACCTCTCCAACAAGACCTTGGACAAGCAAAAAATGGGGCTGTCCGGGGATTGAACCCGGGACCTCTCGCAGCAACAGGCTGACACAACCCAAAGCGAGAATCATACCGCTAGACCAACAGCCCATCCTTGTATCGTGTGCGATATCGGAGGCAATTTCGTTTGTAAGGGGGTCTCGCGCTCTATGAAGGTGTGTCCCGATTTTTGCAAACCCTCTTCAACATTTGTTTGTCCTTTCTTCAACTGTAGCCAGCCATCCGGTATTTGCTTTTGCCTCGCCCTTGTTGCTCTCAACGACCTGTCGGCTATCGGGAGGGTTCAATTGTCGATCGATTGACTGTCGCAAAACAATCGCACCGTCGACGATGGGCGTCACCGTCTCGAGACCAGATCAATTGCCGAGGGATTGATCTCGTTTCTGCGATCGGGACCTCAGCCCTTTCGAAATGGAATTAACAAGTCGACAATTGGGGTGTGACCGTTCCACAGGGTCGGCCAAACCCAACCGGCCCTAGGTAACGGCCAACCTGTCGTGTCAATGCCTCCTCTTCGAGTCGTTGAGATGGCAAAAGTTCAGAGTTTCGTCCAGCAAGAATAATTCCAAAAGAGTGGAGATGCAGACTTTTTCCGAGGCATGGGAACGCACAAACGGAAATCCGACGAATCACTCCGGTATCGGACTCCGCTTCGATGTCACTTGTTTTGCACAGGTTCTCATTCATAGGGTCTTGATAGTTAATTGATGGCAATGACTTTGTCAATGGTTGTTTTGAAGGCGTAAGATGCTGGTTGACTAGAAATCGAGAGCACAAGTCAAACATTCTGCTGGTGGCATTAGATTCTTTGTCAACCACATGCGGGTCTCAGTAATTATCTCGAATTACACCTGCAAATCGAGGACTACTGCCTGTTAATGACGCTAGTAATCAGTTTGACAGACCTATTTTTTGGAATGCAGCTCCCCCAATCCAAGTAATTCAAACGACTACCCTCAACAACCAACACTCCGGTTACACCGGACACCACCGCGGTGAATGTAAGGTGAGCAAGGTGAGGGTGACTCAGACGCACCGCCATAAACCCGCTTTCCGGGCGGCGGGTTCATCAGCGGATTCGGCTCAATGGTCTAGTGGTATGATTCGCGCTTCGGGTGGATAACCCACCGCCTGATAACAGGCAACAAGATGTGCGAGGTCTCGGGTTCGATCCCCGATTGAGCCCCAGCTTGGATCCTTCTTTTAGTATTTTGCTTGTCGAGTTCCGTGTGGTATTTGTGGTGTTGTTGAGTTCATTCATGTTGTTGTACTTTTGCTTTGCGGAGGGGGAGATGCTCGGAACGGTATAGAACTGGCAGGCTGGTAGCTGTGAGGATATTGAACCACCCGATTTCAAATAACAACAGAACCCTTCTTAACAACAGAGACAAGACGTTAAGGCAGCTTGGTATGACTGGGGGTGATGGTACCGACAAGGCCTTGCGCCCATTAAGTCCAGAGACAAGCGTAGCACATGAAACACAGCACATAAACTCCAAGGAGCAGAGACAGATGTAAAAACGCCCCATACTTTTACAAAACTACTTTTACAAAACCACCATCAACCAACACACCCATCCAAGGGTTATTCCCAACTGTCAACCGAACTCCAACTCCCTCACAACCCAGTTATCCATCCATGAGATCCCGTACCTTTCGCAGCTCAAAACCATCTCAAAACCAACTCATATCCCAGTCCAAATCCCTTGATTTTACATCCATGTACATGTACATTTGGCACAGCTTACATCCCGTCCCGACCAGCCATAAAGACCTCTTCTCCCGGTATCTCCATCAGATCCATCACCCCCTACACCACAACCTTCTCCCATCTTCCCACCTCCCTTGTAACACAACATAGACAGCGAGCGACAAAGAAGCTAATCCTCAGCCCCCACCCAATCCAAAACCGCACACAACACCTCAACAACAACCACCGCCCCCCTCGCCGCCATAGCCATGACACTCTCCACAAGCAACACAGCCATCCACACGGCAGCAAACCCCGCCTCGCCTATACTGCTCAGGCCGCGGAGTACACGAGCCAGAGCGACTGCGACGGCTACCGCGGCGAGGGCGTTGTCACGTCTTAGGCGGGCTCTGCGGAGTCTGGGGCTGGTCGTGGTTTCGACGGTGGTGGTGATGGGGCCGGATCGTAAGCCTGTGGCTAGGTCTGTGATTGTGCGGGGGGTGGTTGTGCTGCCGCGGTGGTGATGGTTGGGGTTAAGAGCACGACTGTCCCATGACCGTCCCGACCTAGTCACGCGATACCCACCCAGTCGAAACCCAAACCCACCACCATACCCAATCTCGTTACTCTCCCAGTTCTCTCCATCATCTTCCTCTCCCTCATCCTCCCTATCTTCAATATCCATCCCCTCCTCCCCATCCCCCACGAGTCAATGCCCCCCCTCCCCCTCTCCCACCGTCACCATCCCCGGCCCAGGCATACCCATCCCATGTTCACCCGCCGCCGCTGAACCAGTGACAGAACCAGGCATCAAAACCCTCTTATTCCTCCTCATCAACGAATACAAGCTCTTCTCCAACTTCTCCGTCTCCCGTCTCGACACCGCCAGCGCCTGCTCCGCATCCTCCAGCGACATCAACGGCACATTACCAAACGGGCCCGGCGAAGTAAAGTTCAACGCCGCGGTCCCCCCCGGTCCTCCCGGTCCGGTGGCCAGGCCTGCTACGTGGGTGGTCGCAGCTACGGTTGGTGTGCCGGTGCCGGGCGCGGGAGGGGGTAAGATACCTGAGGCTGAAGGGGACGGCGATGGGGTGGTTGACTGCTGGTAATGTCCGGGATGTGTGTGGTGGCCGTGGTGGTGGTGGTGATGGTGATGGTGGTGGTGGTGTTGGTGCTGGCGAGAGGATGATGAAGCGGCCGCGGCGGCTGCAGCAGCAGCCGGACCAAAGACTTCCTCGACAGTCGGTAAATGCCCGCCAACGGCACCAGTGACATCAACGTCCAAGTACGGCCCCGGCCCGCCGACATGATCAAACTCCTCTACAAACGCGCTCACAGGACCGGGGTAACTCAACTCCGGGGGCGCAGGACCGGCATCGATGAAATCGTCATGCGAAAGCGGAGGCAGATGACACGTCGGCGAGTCGGCGCCGCTACCCCCAAAACCGGCCATGCCGCTCATACCCGCAATACCCCCGTACAGCCACGGCGCGACAGAGCTGAGATTCGCAGCTGCCGATCCCCGCGGGTCGGTGGTCCAGGTGGACATGGCCTTGGGCAGGCTCATATCACGCGAGTTGAGGTTCAGCCGCGGCAGCACGTACTGGTTGATGTAGTAGATGGCCTCCTCCCGTTGGATCTTATTCACCGGGTCGGAGGGGTAGGCGCCAGGAGCTGGTGGGAAGTAGCTGGGGGGGCCGTTAGGTACGGCGCGGCCTTTGATGAGGCTGAAGCCGCCGCCGGCATCGTGGCGCGCGGAGACAAACGCGGCCGGGCTGGCGGTTTCTTCGGCGACTAGCTGTTGCAGTTCGAGGAAGCGATTTTCTTCCTCTTCGCGCAGGTTGCGGATGCAGTCGCCGTTGGGGGTCAGTAGGAAGCGCGTGCCGTCGATGGTCTTGCGGACGGGCTCGCCTGCCAATAGCGCGGCCTGGTCGTCTTCGGTTACGATCGACTTGGTTGGGATCATGGAGCTCTTGGCCATCTGCTCGCGGAACGCGGCAGTCGGGGCGTCGTTGCGCAGCCAGTCCAGTTGCACGGCTACCGACTGGAAGAACGAGATTTGCGCCAGGCTCTCGGGGAGGAGTTCGGCTGCTTGGAGCTCGTGCAGCACCGACGCCGGCGTGGGCAGCGTGCGGGGGATCGATGCGTCGAAACCCTTGTCGAGCTTCTCGTGGCCTTTGCCTTTGCCCTTGGCGTCGTACCGGCCATTGTGCAGTGGAAGCTCGTCCGTCAAGGTGGTTGTCTCGTTGGCCGTTGACCGGTACGCCGAGGACTCCTCCTTGACCTCCGGGGTCTCCTTACTCGGCTTGCCCTCTTTGTTCTCTTTGCTCTCCTTGGTTTCCTTAACCTCCTTGGCCTCCTTGACCTCCTTAACCTCCTTACTCTCCACCTCCTTCCCCTTAGCCGGACTAGCAGCGACGGCACGCGGTGTCTCAGGACGATTCTCCACAGCCGCAGCCGTAGCCGCAGCCGCAGCGGTCTTCCCAGCGGGTTTCGCCTTGCTCTCCGCCTTCTCCTTCTTCTGCTTCTTCTTCCGCCCCACGATCGGCCCAATCTCCACCGGGGCCTCCGCCTTGACCGGCTGTACCGCGATGCTAGCCGACTCCTTCTTCATTGCCTCCTTGCGTTGTTTGCGCTGTTGGCTCTTGGTAGTCGTTCGCACGGGAGCCGATCCAATCTTGGACGACGCCAGCGGCGGCGGCGAGTTAGTACGCGACGCCGAGATGGACGCCGACATGAGCGATGCCGTGTCGGAAATGAGCTCGCTGGCGGGCGTCTCAGGGCGCATGGCCACTGATCGCACCGCAGCTGCCGACAGCACGGGCGTGGCTGGTGTTTCGTGTCGCGGGGTCGAAACCACACGGAGCGTCTTGGGAGCCGCCCGGGCGAGTGGCGAAGAGACAGATACTGGGGTCGCAGCAGGTAGAGCGGGGAACGCCGAGTCGCGGTCCGTTGTGGTCGACTGTGGCTCGGAATTCTTGACGGGAGACTGAGACGCTTTGGTAGCGGCCGCAATGTTGAGAATACCTGGGACCGGGCGTTTCTCCGTCTTTTTCTCGGCGGTCTTTTCGAGCGATTTCACCGGTGACTTCGCAGGGGACTGCTCAGCAACCTTTGTCGGCGCCGGCTTCGGCGTCTCGCTCCGTTCGGGGGCCGGAGTTGGAACTGTGGTCGGCACAGGGGTCGCTGTTGATGATGATGCTGTCGTTGCAGCCACCGACTGTTCCTTTTCCTTCCCCTTATCTTTCGCTTTCCCCTTGCCCTTATCGAAAACCTTTTCAGCAGCCTTCTTCCCAACCGTAGCCTTGGCCTGCCCAACAGGCGTAGGCGTAGCTGGCCGAGCCTTGGGCGAGTTAAGCGCCGGGAAATCTTCATCCTGCAACACCTTGGCCTTGGCCTTTCCAATCTCCTTAGCCAGCCCCGTTTCCACAGCCAGGGCCTTGACCGCCTTCTTCGACGATTCAGGCAGCAACACGCCGCCAACCTTCTTCGCCAGCGGGCTGGACACGGCCACTGGTGTTTTGGCAGGTACCTTAGGAAGCGCAACAGGCGGTGTCTGGTGTCCCCCAGCTGTGATAGTCGTAGGAAGAGACGAATGTGAAATCGCGGGCGACGGACGGCTGCTGGGAGTAGAAAACCCAGGAGGCACCGATGGTGTGCCAGACCGGCCTGTTGACAACGACGTCGACTCGAATGCGCCCGGGGGGTACCGGATGTTGGTATCGATCGGTTCGTCGGCCACCAGCGCTTCGATGCTGGATCTTACCTCTTCGAGCGAGGGCAGTTCGTCATCTACAAAGAAACAACCCGGATTAGCCTCTTGTACAGATACAGGCATATTGCACGTGTGTACGCGACGAAGCTGTTCGAGTAAAAGCAAGCACCAAGCAAAAGACCAGCAACACATCTCATCCCCGGTAAAACGAGGGAGCAACACGACCCGCCAGCGCCACTATGTACACGAAGGAGGGGCTTGGTTGGGGTTACGTCGGGGCTCCCGTCATCGTCTTCCCGGAAGATGTGCAACGCGCAACGCGCAACGCGCAGAGAAGAGGCCCTCTAGGGTGTAATGATGCATGATGCTCTATTATGACCACCGATGCCACCTCAGTTCAGCCGTTCGTTCAGCCCCGACGATGCAGAACCTGGGGCCCAGTTAACGTACATGGGGAAAACTCGAAGGAAGACGATGAGAGAGCTTGCCTGACGTGACCAAGTCGACAACCCCGGGGGATGTAGAGGCAGCGGTTTGGGCTGGGGGAAGCAACACACCCGAGCTGGAGTGACCGAGACCGAGTCTCGAGTATGCAACCTCCCCCGACCAAATAAATGCCCAGTTCCTGCTGACCCTAACTCTCCCTCTCCTCGTCCCCAACAGTGGAATGATGGAAATGCAAACGACGCCAACGCAAGGAGGCCGTCCCTCTCAAGCCAGACCTTGTGCAATGCTCCTCAACCCGCCTCAAACAAATGTTGTGCCTTGAATGAACCATCTCCCTTGCTCGTGGCCGCTGACGCCGTGGTGATATATAGCTTGACAAAATCAAACATAAAAGGGAGGAAACAAGATTAAAAAGAAAGAAAAAAAAAGCAAGAAAGGAAAGGAAAGGAAGATAGAAGAAAAGAAAAAAGCGCAAAGTAAGTCGTGTTGCCCCCTCCCTTAGGAAAACAAATCATGCGTAAAAACAACATCGCAAATGCGGCATTCGCTAAGGATGCCATGATCTCCAGATCTCAGGATCCGAGGTTACCAGGCCCGATAGCCTTGGTTGTACATGATGCTCGGGTTGTTGCTGTACCCACCTTGCGACTGGCCCCCGAACAGCCCCTGTCCGAGCCCGGCATTGCTCTGTTGCTGCTGCTGCTGCAAGTGCTGCTGCTGCTGCTGCTGCTGCTGAGACTGCATCCTCGCCTGCAGGATACTCGGGTCCGCAAGATCAACTAGGCCACTCCCCCCAGAGGAGGAAGTGTTAGCGTGTCTGTGCTTCTTCCCCTTCTTCTTCTGCTTTGAACCCAAGTCTTGGAAGGCTCCCGGTTGAGAACCGTAGAGCGATGCCAGGTGGCTCGAGGCAGGAGCTGGGACGGTGGAAGAGGTGGAAGGTGGGTACTGGTGCGGGTGCGTATGCTGGTGCTGGTGCTGGGGCGGCTGGGAAAAGGAAGAGGAAAACATGTACTCACGCTTGGCGGCGTCGTGCGCCTGCTGCTGGCTGCCAGCCCCCCCGCTCCGGAAGAGCCGCAGCATCTCGTTGCTGTCCTTGGACGCGCCGCCTCCAAATGCGCCTGATCCAAACCCGTGCTGCCCAAATACGCCCGGTGGCGTGCCCGTCGACTTAAGCCCGGGCGGTGGGCCCGGCATCGATCCCGCGTAGTACTGCCCGCTGGGCTGGCTGTGGAACGACGTCGGCATCATCGACGATTGCTGCGCCATGATCCGTGGGTTCGCGGCTAGCTTGACCGACGTAGCCGATGCTGCCTCCCGTCCTTCGTTGGCGAAGCTGAAACGAGAGCCCTGTCGGTTGTGGCCCCCCTGACCTCCTTGACCCTGGAACAAGTTGCCCTGGCTGGACAAGTGGTCGCCGAAGTTGCTCGGTTGTCGCATAAAGGCGGGCTGCTGCGGTGTCACGGTGCGGCTGGCACCCAATGAGTTGATGCCCGAGGTCGTCTGTCCAAAGGCAGAGCCGGGTTGGCCGAAGAGCCCATCGGTGCTGCCTCGTTGGATGGGCGGCTGGGCGCCTCGGCGAGAGTCGAAGCTGGGACCATCGCGGCCGTGGTCTCGGTCCTCGGGCTCGCCACCCAAGGCAAGGCTGCCGCTGCTCTCAGGTTCGCCTTCCGATGGCTCCCGAACACTGGCCGACTGCGGGTCTTCTTCGCTGCTGTTATCCTCGGATACCCGAAGTGCGCGACGACGCATGCCCCCACGAACGTCGAAGAGCGGGGGATACAGAGTGTTGAATTCTTCATTTGGCAAGTCACCCCCAGGCTTCGGCCATGCGAGCGAGCAGCCTTCGAGTGATTTAAGAAGCGACCTGAGGGCATCCTGCGGGAGACGCCGGACCTTTTCCGTCGCCGGGACCGAAGGCTTGCTGGCGGGTACAGGCGGGGTAGCGCGGGCGGCGGGCGAGGGGCCAGCTGATTCCGCGGGCGCGTCCTCGACTGCGGATTCGGCGGTCACCGGCAGCGAATTCGTGATGGCTGGGCTGGGTGCTGCAGCGCTGGTGGCATGGCTCCCTCGGCGGCTGCGGACTTGCGGGTTGCGGGCCCAGTTGGCGGAAGCTGGGAGAGCCGGGGCGTCACCGTTACTTGAACCATCTTGGCTAGAGCTCCTGGCCATAGGTTGGGCGATGGCCGGGGACGGCGATGGGTGAGCCTGCTGCCTTGAAGCGGAGCGCGAGGGACCGGAGTTTTGTTGGATAGGACGCTGCGAGTTAATGCTGTTCATCGAGGACAGGTCCTGCCGGCTGTAGCTGTCTTCCTCGTCGCCCAGCTCATGCAAAAACATGCACTGCCGATTGGTACACTGCTCATGACGCAACCAGGCCGAGCAATACTTTGTAGTTCCCAGCTGAGCCCTCAGCACCCTATCCCCGTTCTGAGACCCGTTAACCGCTTGGATGCACCGAGTAGCGTCTTCCTTCCTCTCGAACGTCACGTATACACCAAGGGATTGATTTTGCCCGTCGGTCCCCTTGCGGCTGCTGATCGATATCTTGAGAATGTTGCCGTATTGGCCGAAAAACTCGGGCTTCCGTAGAGTCTTGAGCAACTCGTCTTCGCGTACTGTCGGCGTCAACCCGGTCACGTAAACCAGGTTTTTCTGAACGACCCGAACTCCGACAAGGTTCTTGCGGTTCTCTTTTTCGGCTTCGCGCTTTTGTACCTCTTTTTGGCGTTGCTCGGCGGCGCGTTTTTTCTGGTTCTTTTGAATATTCGCGCGGAATTCAGCAACTCTGTTGCACAGTCAGCAAGCAGGTGGCGGCAAAATACGAAGGAAGGAATGGAACAAGAAAAAAACCACATACTCTTCCTGTGTGACAACTTTCCACTGTATGGTTTTTTCATCGTATGGGCGCCGACATGCTGGACAGAGCCCATTCATGTTCGTCCGGATATTGTTGAAGCAAAACTGGCATATCTGCAAGCCGGGGTTAGTACCACCATCGGGTCCCAAGCTGTGGCAGAAAGTCGAAGCCCATACCTGATACCCACATGGACACGGTCGGAAGTTGCGGTCTGAAAGATCGAACTCTTCGATGCAGAGAGGGCTGGGACGATTCAAATTAGCATATTGAGGCGGGGCAGAAGTGTGCTTTAAACCATCCACAGGGTACAAAATGGGGAAGGAAGCTCATACCAGCAGTCCTCCTCCTCGTCGAAGTATGTGTCTTGTGGCGCCATGGCTGCGGTAATTTGCTCGGCGGACGACGGCGAGGTCGCGCGGGGGAAGAGAGTCGATTCAAGTCGAGGAAGAAGTACTCGGAAGAGCAGGGATGATGGGTCGCGGCCCTGGACAATGACGGTATTATGGGTGGTGATGGAAGAAGTACGTAACCGGAGAGAAGGAAAAATAAAATTAACGATCCCTTTGCTGAACGCCTTTGGAAATGTACAAGGAGGAAATAGGCAACCTCCGCAACACTTTTTCTTTTCGTTGCTGGAATGGGCGGAGGGGAGCGGTTTGCGAGTTGAAGGAAGAATGGAGGCAAAAGCAGAGCCTTCCAGCAAAGAGTTCGAAGAACGAGCTAGGCGGTTTTCGGTCTAGCCCCATACCGCACGTGTCGTGCGGCCTCTGGTTGGACGAGAAACGCGAGAGAGCTCTTGGCCACAAGGAAAGAACCCCCGAATCTCCAGGGGACCTTGGAAATCCCCAGATTATTAAACCACAAAGCACGGCAACAGGATGGGGATTGCTAGGAAGCATACGCAATATATGCCGGAGTTAAGATATTTACTCCTGGAGATATGCGCCAGCCTATAAAACCCCGCCTCACAAAATGGTATTTTTCTAGAAAACTAGACCCTGTGCAGACCTCGACCTTAAAGTATCACGTGATATTCCCGTGAGTGGGGCCGCACTTCGAGGGACCAAGCTCCCGAGCTCGACGTCAATCCGAAATCCAACCCGCCCACCACGCCTTCGATCGAGGCCCCCGGCTGATTCCCGAGCAATTGGCCACCCACCAACCCACCACGATCATGGCCAGCAAGGTGTGCAGAAACCGGGCTCTGGCCTCCGCCCTGCGGGCCACCAACCCGACGGTCAGAGCCCGCAGCGAGACCGCGGTGCGGTGTTTCGCGACCACAGCCCGCGCCCAGGTCAACCTCCCGAAGGATGTCCACAACCCCCGCCAGGCGCCCCGTCCAAAGCCCGCCACCACCACCCTTCAGGTGCCCCTCGTTAACCCGGCCGACAAGTATGAGTCCAAGGCCGACAACCTGCACAAGTACGGCTCGTGGCTCATGGGCTGTCTCCCCAAGTACATCCAGCAATTCTCTGTCTGGAAGGACGAATTGACGATTTACATCTCCCCGGCGGGCGTCGTCCCGGTGTTTACATTTTTGAGGGGTATGAGGATATGGAGAAGAAGCAGTGTCGGGGGTGCTAGTTCACGCTAACGCATCAGCCAGACAACACCGCGGCCGAGTTCACCCAACTGACCAGCGTTACGGCCGTTGATTTCCCCACTCGCGATCAGCGATTCGAGATTGTCTACAACCTGTTGAGCGTCAGGCACAACTCCCGCATCCGCGTCAAGACGTACGCCGACGAGACGACGCCGGTGCCCAGCGCCACGGCTGTGTACGACGGCGCCAACTGGTACGAAAGAGAGGTGTACGACATGTTCGGCGTCTTCTTTGCGAACCACCCCGATCTGCGCCGTATCATGACGGACTACGGCTTTGAGGGCCACCCGCTGCGCAAGGACTTCCCGCTCACGGGGTACACGGAGATTCGGTGGGACGAGGAGAAGAAGCGGATTGTGACGGAGCCGCTGGAGTTGACGCAAGCGTTCCGCAACTTTGAGGGCGGTTCGAGCGCATGGGAACAGATTGGGCCAGGTGTGAACAAGACACCGGAAACGTTCAAGCTACCGACGCCGAAACCAGAGGAGAAGAAGGAGGAGCCGAAGAAATAAATACCGGGGCTGTACATATTCTGCCATGCAAATTCTGCAATTCTTTGGTGCAGTGACCAGGAGACTTGGTTTAGACCCAGGGGAGACGAGATCCTCGTGTATATTGGGTTGAGAAGAACCCAACCTTGATCCAGCCTACGGCGTAGCTTTTTGAACAACCTTTGGGCCGTCAATGTCCCCTGCCTAGTCCACGGACGCCGTCTCCCTTCTCTACCCCCACCAGCCTGAATGCGTTCAACACAGACAGTGAAGGAAGCCGTAAGTACTCATAGATCTGAGCAGCTTACGACATGGCCTAGCGTTAGTTCTGCTCCTTATAACCCGAATAACGCCGTCTCCAGGCCCTGGCTACATATGCATATCTTACCATCCTTATGATCTCCCGTCATGACATACCACTAAATCCCAGTCCCATTCTCCCAAGGCACATCTCACGAGCCATACTTCTTCACGCCGCGATTATGTCCCGTCATCCGCGATCCAGTCTCATTGTGCCATCCCTCGGAAGTAAGTCCCAGTTCACTCGATAAACCCTGATGTTCTCGACTTTCTTCCGGCAAGGCAGCCCAGTGGCTTAGGGTGGGGTTTTAGGCTCTTGATATCAGGGATAACAGACTTACCGTAGCCACAGGAGGTGCGTAAGCCCGAGTCTCCCCTATGTATGGCACCTCATGAATTGTTGTTTTGTTCACTTCCACTAAATCATCTTTTATTTTAAAATTGTTTCCCAATCTTGATTTCTCGAATTTCCTTACTGTTCGTCCCAGGGATACGAATGTAACAAAATAATAAAAGGAAGCATAAAGAGAAAACATGTTACAACATACACCTTTGTTGAGGATGAAATTTATAGCGATGAAGTTCCTCCTATTCCGTAGAGCCACGAGCGCCCGTAACTCCAATACACCTAAACCATCAGCCGCTGTCATGACGCGTCCTTTGACTGAGTAGGTAGAATATGACATTGCACTTAGAATTTCGCCTAATGACTGTCCTTGGAGAGATTCCAGCTAAAACAGATCGCTCCGCTCAACCACCAGATGCCAAAGTGCCCTCATCCACCATCGCATAAAACCACATGAGATAGGTATATACAAGACCCAATCTATTTACAACCAACACGCCGCCAAAGCAGAAAAAACGTTACCCTTGGACCACCGCTCACAGCTTGCCTCTATACCCCTTCGGTGCCAGGTTAACATTGTACTCCAACTCCAGCGTCGCCTTGGAATCCCCGCTCAATGGCTTGAAATCCACCACCAAATCATCCTTGACCGCAAACACAGTATCACTCTTGATCCACGGATCATCACTCGGATACAACTGCGTCGTGCATCCCTGGAAATGCGGGTGCGTAACCATAATATGAATATGCGCTGGGCGCATCGGGTGACGATCCATCATCGTTAGCAACTGGAACGACGGCCCGTCCCTCGGCAGCGAGTACGCCGTCGGGTGCAGGCAATACAGCACATAGCGGCCCTGAGCGTCGGCGCGGAACTTGCCCCGCAGATTGTTGGGGGTCTGGTTGTCCGGGTCCTGGAAATCGTATTTGCCGTTGGCAGAGGCTTGCCAGATGTCGAAGACGGCGCCGGGGATGGGTTTGCCGCTGGTGATGTCGCGGATCACGCCGTGCATTTTGACTACGCGTCCGTTCTTGGGCACGCCGTCTTGGTAGATGATGTCGCCGAGTTGGCGGAAGGGGGCGTCGGGGGACCAGAAGGGGCCTAGGATGGAGGAGGAGGTTGGGTCCATGCCGGACTCGGAGATGATTTTGTGGGCGATTTCGTCGACGAGGCTGGGCAGTGTTAGATATGGACGAAGAAGGTATGTATGAACAGCCGTTGTCAGCCGGCTGAGGGAGAGAAATGTGCTTACGATTCAAGCCCGAGAACGTCGCAGATCCGGTGCGTTTCGTTACGCGTCTTGTTGCTCTTGACGTAGATTTCGCCCAGGGAGTTGACATATTTAACCCCCGCCATCCACTCGTCGATGGTGAGCTCGGTCTCGCGGGCAAAGTCGTGAATGTGGCGGATGAGGGCACCCAGCACCTCGCGGTTACGAGGGCTGGTCTTGGGCCCCATGCCCTCAACCACCTGGTTGGTGAAGTTGGGGTCGAACCGATGAGAAGGCTTGTCCGGGGCCATCGTGATAGATGATATGTAGTATGATATGTCGTGGTTTAGGAAAAGAAGTTAATGTTGTATATCAGGCGGCAGTCCACGGGTTGTAGATGTCGGCTTGCTGTGGCTTTTTGGGTATCACAGGTAAGATATAAAGAAGCAGAAAAAACACACAGAGGCGAGAGGTAAGAAGCGAGTGAGGTGTTTCATCCTATATAGAGCCGTGAACAGCACGCCTCTCCCTTCCCTCCACTGAGATCTCGGCTGGTTGTGCATTTCGGCGAGATGATAGGCTCGGAGTAACCATGTGGCATCATTTCCCCCGCTGTGAACAATCGGGGCGCGGTCACGGCAGCTTTCCCCTTCCCCAGGTCAACACGGCGGGAGTGGGGTTGGAGAAGATGGCGAACCGGGACAAATTTAGCCCTGCGACGCATCTCTTCCAGGGGCCCTGGACCCCAGAGAGTCAAGGATCGCCCGACCCCAGAGCAGCCACACTTGAGCCACCTAGACGCTGTCACTGTTGCTTGATGGCAGCGGTTTGCCTCTTGCAGAAAGTCTAGAAATGTTGTGTCTCATGAGTTGTCGGGATACCAGGGAATTCCTAGGCGGCTCTTCCGCAATTGTTTCGCCGCATCCCAGTTCATTCTACGTATACCTCCCTTACCTATGCGATCATTGGATCTTCGCGTTATTCTTTGAGGCGACGGCTGCGGAATCCACCGTCCTGCAATCGTCAAAAACCTGCGTCGGTTTCCTCGTCGCGCCGCGATGCTCCGGTGATAACGGTCGGCTCTGTCCATCGCTGAGGAAGAGCCTTTACCCGTTCGATCCGGCTGTAGCGCTAGCAGGGGGCCTGGATGGTTGGTGCAAGATGGCGAAAGACCTCCTGCGGCTAGGCGGTGCGGAACGCGGATGCTGGGGGGCGGGAACAAGGTTCTGGAGAAGGCTGTTTCTCGGATGCGAACAAGTGGCATGCGGGCACCAATGCCGAAGATGAGAAACGAGACATTGTGTGTTGTGTGGAGCGCAGAAACGAAGTTGCTGCTACCCACTAGAAGAAATCCCGACAAACATTGATCTCCCGGGGGCGGCTACCGAAACCCCACTAAACATTAAATCCCCGCCTACCCGGCGGCCGAGCAGTGCGACGAGAGCAGTGAAGCACAGCAGTGGCGCGCCAAGAGGAAAAGGTTCAAGAGAAAATCTGGGCTGGGGCAACAATGACACGGGGAAAAAAGATGCCCATGGTATCGGGTACTAGATTCAATGTCATTTTCTAGAGCTGCATCCATTTTCCATCACACGAGTCGCCTCGCCCATCGCGGTTGCCTCGTTCCTAGGCAAAGCTCAAGCGCTCCTTCCTCACAGCCCTTCAAAAGCTTTTGCAACTCGGCACATTTCCGGCACCGGAGTCCGACGTCATTGGCGGCCATGCCCCTCCATCATTTAATGATAGGCACCTGGACCCCGCCAGGGGCCATCTTCACGGTGCAGTTCGACGATGAGAACCTCACGCTCGAGCTCGTAAAGCGCACCGAAATTCCCCACGACGAGCCGATATCATGGATGACCTTCGACGTACGTCCTGCGATGCCAATTGGCGCCCATTGGGGCAGCACTGCCCCGAATAACAGCAGTTGACTTACGACAGACGGGGATGGATACAGCACGCGAGGAAGAACCTCTACGGTGCGGCCATGAAGAAGTGGTCCAGCTTTGCCGTCAAGAGCCCGACTGAGATTGTCCACGAAGCATCTCACCCCATTGGTGGTGATCGTACGTTTTTTTTTTTTTTGCCGAATCTGTAGACTCCAAACCTAAACCAGACTGACAAGATGTGTCTCAGCTCTCGCTAACAACGCCGACACCAACACCCGAGCTATCTTCCTCCTCGCCGCGCAGAAGCCCCCGTACGCGGTCTACGCCAACCCCTTCTACAAACACGCCGGCTTCGGCAACATCTTCTCTGTCTCCACCACCGGCAAACTCGAAACCAACATCCAAAACTACCCCTACCAGCCCAACACCGGCATCCACGGCATGGTTTTCGACCCGTCCGAGACATACCTCTACTCGGCCGACCTAACCGCCAACAAGCTCTGGACGCACCGAAAGCACCCCACAACTGGCGAGGTCGAGCTCGTCGGCAGCGTCGACGCCCCCGGCGATGGCGACCACCCGCGCTGGGTCGCGATGCACCCCACGGGACAGTACCTGTACGCGCTGATGGAAGCTGGCAATCGCATCTGCGAGTATGTCATCGACCCCGCCACCCACTTGCCGGTCTATACCCACCACAGCTTCCCGCTTATCCCACCGGGGATCCCCACGCGAGACAAGGCCACGGGTAAGGGCCTGTACCGCGCGGATGTAGTTACGCTCACGGCAAGCGGGCGGTACATGTTTGCCTCGTCGCGCGCCAATAAATTTGAGCTGCAGGGCTATGTAGCGGCGTTTAAGTTGCGGGATTGTGGGAGTATCGAGCGGCAGATTCTGCTGCAGCCGACACCGACTAGCGGGGGTCATAGTAATGCTGTGTCGCCGTGTCCTTGGAGTGAGGAATGGTTGGCGATTACGGACGACCAGGAGGGGTGGCTGGAGATGTATCGGTGGCAGGACGAGTTTTTGCACCGTGTTGCGCGGGTGAGGATTCCGGAGCCGGGGTTTGGTATGAATGCTATTTGGTATGACTGAGGGGTTTAGGTTGTTGCTTTCATGACATTACGAGATGGATGTGGGTTCCCAGAATCTGGAAGAAACCGAGTCCAATGTCAGTGTCTTACAACTATAAGATCTGCCATAGGTCACATCAGAACATATCTTATGAAGTTGAAGTGCGAATAATACGGCAATACTCATCCCAAAGACTTCAAGATTTCACGGCAAACTAGGCCTTTTCCTCACGAATTGTAAAGCCCCCCTTGTTTCTCAAACCAAGAAATAAAATAATACTACAGTTTGAGAAGATTCAGGGTCAATTTTAAAGTTGATTCTCGGTCTTTTGGGGGTTAGGGTTTTGTTGTGTCTGTTCCATATGCAAAGCGGAGACAACTTGAAGTTACCATAGCACCAATAAACGGAAACTTGAATCCTGGCTTGGGTCGCTCCGGCAGTTGACCTTGCTGAAAAGTCACTTTACTTGATATCCTCCCGTCGGGAAGTTTCATGTAAATCCTTGAAGATCAGCCATATGTATTCTATTATTTTCGAGAATGTAAATTGATCAGTGATAGGACTGAAATTTCGTAACATAGCCTGAAATACCCGGCCAAGCAACCAATTGGGGCAAAAGGGCAAGTTGTCATGCGTTGTGGAGACACAATAATCCCTCTTTGCGAGACCGGACGTCACCGTCATCGCAGCGGGCCCTCGAGGAATACGCAGGAGCAACTGGAACTTGACAAGTGAGCGTAATAAACCTCAATACAACCTTGAATCAATTACCGTTTGGAATTTATCCCTCACATCCAAAGTTAATGTTTTCCTTTCAAGGACCTTCAGCGACTACCGAACCCAGACATCGACCTAACAGGCCCAGTTCCGGCCGACACAAGAGGCCCAACCCACGCTTATCATCATCATCCAACTTCTTATTATTCCTTCTCTCCCTCGCCGTCCTCACACTGGCAATTTTTACAGCCAATACCCCCCTCCTCCCCCGTCTCACTCTCATCCTCAACCATCTCACCACCACCACTACACGAACTCTCACCACAACCAACCCCACCACCCCCACTATCAAAATGTCTACCACCGCCCCTTACGCCCGCGAGCTCGAAATCGCTCAACTAGCCGTCCAACGCGCCGCCATCCTCACCAAGCGAGTTTTCCACGAAAAAGCCAAAGGCACCGTCTCCAAAGACGACGCCTCGCCCGTAACCATCGGCGATTTCGGCGCCCAAGCCCTCATCATCTCCGCTTTGCGCGCTAACTTCCCCCACGACGCCATCGTCGCCGAGGAAGAGGCTGCCCAGCTGCGCTCCGACGAGAAGCTCCGCTCCTTAATCTGGGGGCTGGTCAAGGAGACCAAGCTGGGGGATGCGCACGCCGAGGAGGAATTGTTGGGGGGCGGGGTGAAGGATGAGGCGGATTTGTTGGAGGTGTTGGATTTGGGACGGAGTGAAGGGGGGCGTGTGGGACGTGTGTGGACGCTGGATCCGATTGATGGGACGAAGGGCTTTTTGAGGGGTGGGCAGTACGCGCTGGCGCTGGCGTTGTTGGAGGATGGGGATGTTAAGGTTGGGGTGTTGGGGTGCCCGAATTTGCCGGTGGATGATGAGGCGCCGTTGGCGGCGGATATTGGGGCTAACCAGACGGATGATGAGGGACGTGGGGTGATTTTTTCGTCGGTTATTGGGCAAGGGGCTACGAGCCGGCCGCTAGGCACGGCGGGGTTGGCGGAGAGCAAGCCGATTCAGATGAAGGAGGTTAAGGAAATGGCGAGTGCTAGTTTCTGTGAGAGTGTTGAGTCGGGACATTCGAACCAGTCTGAGGCCGCGCAGATCGCGCAGAAGCTGGGTATCACCAAGCCGAGCGTGCGCATGGACTCGCAGGCCAAGTATGGTTCTATTGCTCGTGGGGCTGGGGATATCTACCTGCGTCTGCCGACGTCTAAGACCTACCAGGAGAAGATCTGGGACCATGCGGCCGGCGACCTGATTGTGCGCGAGGCTGGTGGTCAAGTTACGGATACTAAGGGCCGCCGGCTCGACTTTGGCGTCGGCCGGACATTGGCCGAGAACAGTGGTGTGATTGCTGCACCCGCGGCCGTCCATGGTCAGGTTCTAGAGGTTGTCCAGGAGGTTCTGGGCCTAAAATAGGTGTTGCTTTTGACATCTTGGTCTCGTTCATGATTTCTTTTTATTTGTTCGACGGCCATATATTGTACATACATATTCATATGGATGGCAAGAGGGCACATTTGCAGCCATCTGCCATCTGTACCAAACAAAAGTTGTTCTTGGCCGCGGAGAACAACACTGCTAAACCTACAAACCCAACCGCTGATCCAATCGTGACAACTCGGCCGATTAGCCCCTTATTTGATCTTCTTCTGCTTCAGCTTGATCGTCTCGTCATTGACAAAGATACCCTTGCCCTTATACGGCTCCGGCACACGCCAGCGGCGGATATGCGCCGCGAACTGCATAATCTGCTCCTTGTCGATGCCCTCGAGCAGCACACGGGTCGGCTGCGGCGCGCTGGCCGTCATGCCCTTGGGCAGGCCCATATCGACCGGGTGCGAGAACCCCAGCTTGAGGCAGACAAACTGCTGGCCGGGGTACTCCTCTAGCTTTGGGCGCGGCTCGACCGTGGCCCTGTAACCGATACCGACTAGTCGGAGTACGGCCGTGTGGCCTTCGGATACGCCCATGATATGGTTGTTGAGGTATGACCAGGTGGTTCCTGTGGTAGGGGGGTTAGCTTGGTTGGCTGAGGGAATAACGTCGGGTTTGGGAGCAACAATGGCATACCCCACATCTCCCTCTGGTTTCTTTGCTCCCGGTCCTTCACGCTCAGCTCGACCCTGCGTCCCTCGGTGTCATGGTTAACGTTGATGTAGTCTGGGATTTCGAGCTCAAGTTGACCTAGAATTGGACGAATTAGTCTCCCGATCTAATCCCGTTTTCCTTTATCCCGCCAATCTCTCCCATATCTTCAACAAGACGCTCATCAACTCACCCAATGGCCCCTTCACCGTGATCGTCCGCTTATACGTCTTGAGGTACGAGGTCACATCCTTTTTCATGAACAGATCGCCAATTGCCACCTCCACGCCTGGAGGTACCGAAAGCGGCGTCCGCCCCAATTTCGACCGCCGGGAAGTTGTCGCCGAGAAGTTGCGCCGGGCCGCCGCCGGCGTTTGCGACCGGAATGCGGGGACCAGGAAACCCGGTAATGTGACGGTCGAGGGGGACGAGGAGGCGGTGGTGGAGGGTGCTACGGCTCGTTGCAGGGCCTGGCGCCCTGCCCTTTGGGCGAGCATCGTCGGTGTTGTCGGCGCGGGGCGAGGGCCGGGGTCGGCGGGGTGGTGGGCTCGGGTCTGCGACAGCGACGAGGTGTGGTGGAATGCGATGCTCTCAAAAAAGATCGAGAGTGCCAAGGCTACAAGGGTTGTGGGTCTGGTATTGATTAGTCATCCATCAGGGGTCGAGGCAACTCAACACCAAGATTCAACTCTCACAAGTCACAGGTAGATGGTTTCACAAATTTCGTTGTTGACACCGTAACTGATGTTCATGATATCCAGATAAATTAAGTAGGTGGTTCTTCTTTGACTGAGTCGTCACGCCCTTTGTGCAAGACGCGACTCATAGTGCTACTCGACCAAAGAGCTTCTTGTGGCACGCAAGTCTTAACTTCGTTCTTCTCCGCGTACCTCCGCCCCGGATCTTAACACCTTCAACATACTCCCGAAGGGTTGCTAACGAAATTCCCCATCGCAAAACTCCAACAATGGGGGGGCATGGGTGCTTTGGTTATGATCCTCGCCCGGTTCCCAGCCTGTTTTAAAGCTGGCGGCCTGAGTTACAACACAGTTCCCGGTTCACCACCCGATATGCTTGTGACGGGCCAACTTTAAGCCAAATTCAACTTCCGACACAAGAATCGAGAAATCGAAGCCGCCTCGTCACAAATCGCACACTCGCCCCGGGTTGCGCCTTCCCTTTCTGTCGCAACTATGCCCTCCAAGCCAGCTCAAGATTGTTCCACAACCACTCCACCACCCCAATATTTCTTCTTCTTCCAAACTCCCACACAATCTTCTCCCTTTCATAAGAACTGCTCCCCTATCCACGTACCGATCAACTACTACCAACAGGCATACTACTCAGCAATATCGTTACAACTCGCTAGGAGGCGATCGACCCTAAACGGTCAAGATGCAGGCTTCAATCCTTCTCCTTGCTCTCTGGGCGCCGGTTATCACCGGTTTATCATGGAGGAACGATAAAAGGCCTGGCCTCGGTAAGTTGTACCCGACTGAATCCATTTAGCTGCTGCTGACCTACGCAGTCAAGGCGGACTCGGGAAAATCCTCTGAGATTGTCCAAAACTCACGACTCCCCGATATCTACGCCGTTGCGCTCAGTGAGCTTCAAGAGCTTGAGTCTGAGCCGCTCTGTCATCGCGTTGCCGCTAGGTTGCTGGTCAACAACTGCCAATTGGTGGACGGCAAGGATGAGGCCACCATCTTGACGGATAGCGGGCGCAAAGTCCGCGATTTTGTCGACTCGTACGCTGCCAGCCTCGCGATTTGTGATCTCGAGCGCGGGGGCTTCACTATCCCCAAGGAATGCGCCAAGCTTCGAGAACCCTCGCTCGCCCAGATTGCCATGCGAGACGACCCTCAACTCCACGTAAGCCCTGCTGAGATTGGGCTGTGTCTTTCGGCCCTGGCTGCATCGGATGCTGCTTGGAGCACTTGGGTCAGCTATCGTCATAAGGCGCTGCGATTTTGCGAGGCGGCACGAGTGGATAATGAGAAGGGTGAGACTTTACATTTCATGGCCTTACACTTTGTTGTGCATACAATGCTGATTTTCTCTAGCTCAAAACATCCTCCTGTATCAACGGTTGACGAAAGTGATTGCTAAGCTTACCGACGGGGTCGAGGCCGACCTGGAGAAGCGCATGCAAGACCTCGATGACCGTGCGAGACAGTCCGTCCAACAGCTGGAACAGCTCACGCCGCGCATTGAGCAGCTAAACGCAGGGCTGGCCCGAGTTCACAACTATCTCTCGGAGGATCTGGAACTTGCTCTGAAGAAGACGGCCGAGTTTTCTCACGGAGGACTCGAGCATGCGGAAAATTTGCAACAGCTTCTGGCTGCTCTGATCTCCAACGTCCACGATAGCAACACTCAGCTGGCGTCTGCTCACCAACGGTCGGTGCGGCAGGCATCACAGAGAATGGACAACGAAATGGGCGCCTTGATGGCGGTTGTCTCTTCCGCCATAGTCTCGTCCACCTCTCTTCAGCAACAAATTGTAAGTATCTTTTGAGCAGCTGTTTTTCGAGTACTGTTTACTAATTGTTGTTCAGCAATTATCAGACATGCAGGCCACCACATTCGCCCAACGCCAAGATATGCTTGAAGAAGGAATGGACCGGCTCGTCACAGCGACCGAGAAGCTCTCGACCAAGTTCGATGAGCACTCTACTCTGCTCAAGCAAGCCAGTAATATTACGAACGACATTCTCGACACACTAGAGGAGACAGCCGCGACGGCGTCCTCCCTGAGCGAGTCCTTTTTCTCTCGCGTTACCACCCACAGCTGGTGGCCGTTCGTCGTATTCCCCACCGCTTCTCTGGTGATGGGGTCGTATGGTTTGCCGCCGTCGATGCTACGAAACATTGGTCTCCTTGCGTTTGGCGAGGCCGTGGGATTCACCGTTTCGTGGTATGAGCACATATCGACGCAACTTTTCGGAATGGTGGGAGAGGTTGCGACGAATGCAACCGTATCTGCGCTCTGATATGGCGATGGCTTCTTGCGTTGTTTGCTGCTTCAAATCATTATCATGGTCCGAGATATCATTAGGAGCGCGGCGTCCGGAGTCTTCAAGGGTTAGAGAGGAAGACGGTTGCTTTGCGTTAGTTTGCCGCTTCGGTCATCATTATAAGCATGGTGCTGGAGACATCATTATGGAGTTTGGGGTCTGCATGGTTCATGGAGAAAGGTGCTCAAGGAGTTGAGACAATCAGATTTGGGGGCATAGAACAACAGGAATGGGAATCTCGGGGGTACATCAGCTTCATCTAGACGGTGAGCGTTCACACCATAGCATCAGTTTCTTCGTAGTTTCGAACAATGACATTTGATGCACATCCAACAGTTCATATCCAAACTTAAAAAAATGAAAATAACATGATCAATACCACGTGCTAGGTATGCTCTGTTACAATCGCATGCTTCATAGTGATGATGCGATGGGTATCCTAGGAATAAACCAAAATCTGTTTCCTCATCCCGGCCGTCAGTCGTAACCCTCTGCTTCCGTCATAACCCGTGTTATTTGCCGCTTTTCCCATTTCTTGTCTTTCCGTCTCGTCTGGCGTTTATTATCTTTCCTTCCCCCCTCTCATTTCTTATCCGCCACTTATCCATTTCCTCATTACCTACCCCCCCCTCCGTTCTCTCGTTACTGAATCGCCCTTCCGCTCTCTCACGGTTTACTCTCATTCTCACCCTCCCGTTCCCGTTCCCGTTCCCTATCCCTCCTCTTCCCCCTCAACTCCTTCCCAAGCCGGGCAATCAGCCTCTCCAGAATCCACTCCGCTTCCTCTTGTGAACCCATTAGGGGACTACGGGCGCCGACCCAGCTCCAGGGGGATTGGTCGTTTGTTTCTTTGGTGTTTATTTTGTCAGATTCGGGGTTGGGTTGTGTGGTTTTGGGTTCGGCTTGTTGTTTTGCGGGGGGTTGGGCCTGGGATGGGGTGGTTGGTGGTGCTGTTGGGTTGGTGGTGGTTTCAGACGGTTTGCTGTTACTTCTGTTACTGCTGCCGCTGCTGTTGTTGCTGGTGCTACTGCTGTGGTTATTGGAGGGTTGGGCGACGTTGCCAGTTTGGTCTAGGTCTTGCTCCCACTCTGTATTTACGGTACCATCCTCAGGTATATCCACTCCCCTTTCCCCCTTCGTCTCCTTCGTCCCCTGCTTCCCCTTCACTCCGTGCTTTCCCTTATGCGAATGCCTATGCGCATGCGGAGCAACACGCCGATGTCTCCCCGCATCCGCCTCATCCTCGCCAATCAACCTTAGGTACCACGCCCATTCGTGGAAACTGTACTTGCGCGGCGGCTGGTGCTTGAGGTGTTGCGTGACACGGCGGATCTCGTCGATTAGGGTGATGTGATAATCGTGCGGGGAGTCGGGCAGGGCGAGAGGGAGTTGGTCGCGCTCGCGGGGGATGGAGTTGGTGTGTTTTAGAGAGAGGCCGTGGGGGTGGTTGTTGTTTTGTCTGGGGCCTGGGGAGGAGGTTGTTTTGGCGAGGTGGGGGAAATTGGCTCGCGAGCGCAGATTGTCTCGATCTTCTCCTGCCTTTTCCTCTTCGGCTGCGTTGGTTTCCGCCCGGGCTTCGTGACCTTCTTCGAACTCTGTACGCCTCGCTCGCTTTAGCTTTCCCGCGGCCGTTTCGGCGCTCTCCGACTCTATGTCCGCTTCAGCCTGGTGCATAGTCTCTTGGGCCTCTTCGTCGCCCTTGGCGTTCCGAACATTGTTGAAGTCGCGCTTGAGGCGCTGGGACTGCCCGAGAAACCCAGTGGGTTCGCTCTCGATGTCCTCCTTAAACAAAACACCGAACGACAGCGTCCCGAGCAGCTTCCGGAGATCCTTCTTGAACCCCTGCTCGCTGGGCAAAATAGTCACCGTGGCAATCTGGTCTGTGGCGTCCCGAATTCCCTTGACAATGGTGTCGCCCGCATTAGAGATCAGAACAGTCATGGTGGGCAAGGCCAGCAGCGCCCAAAACACCCAAAACGATTTCCCGGCGTTGGAGATCGGCGTCACATCACCATACCCTATCGTGGTCAAGCTGACAAAGGAAAAGTAGAAGCCGTCAAAGTAACTCCACTGCTGGTAGCGCTGCTCGCACAGCTGAAACACCTTTGCCCCCACGAGCCACAGGACGAGCCAGGTGCTGGTGGACACCCCCATAGCAACCCAACGGCGACGGTGAGCCGACACCTCCTGGATCTCGCGCATGATGTTGAACTCACGCTCGCGGCGTTCAAACTCGGTCAGCTCGGCAGCGGCCGAGTCGGCGGCCCGAGCGGAGGATGGCTTGGAGAGCGGGGAGTTGTCGTCGATGATGGGGACGAGGATGTCGTCTTGCCCCTTGCGTGTCATCCGACGCAGCGTGCGCCGGCGCTTCTTTTCCATCATGCGGGCGCCGAGCCGTCGCTTGCCACGGTCGAGCACTAGGCTGCGGATGGACCCGATGACTAGACCGAGGCTGATGATCCCGATGAACGCGTAGGGCAGCAGCAGCGCCCGGCCGAGCGTCGTCTGCGCGTACAGGTCGCCAAAGCCGACGGTGAACAGCGTCACGGCGGCCCAGTACACGGCGTCGAGGTAGGACCAGCCTTCGATGGTGGAGAACACGAGCGCTCCAACTAGGAGATATACCAGGAACATGATGGTCTGCAGCATCAGTGTCCGCTGGCTCGACGTGAGCAGGAAGTCCTTGGGATATTTCCCGGTATGTGCGCCGAGGTAGGTGATGACCATGAGCGAGGCAATCACAAAGTACAGGATGGCCGAGTAGATGGCGTAGTAGAACGCCTGGGACCAGACAAACGGACCGTCTAGCTGGAGGGGGCCCGAGCCTGTGCCCGTGAGAGCGATCAGAGTGAGCGCCGAGACGTACCAGCCGACTATGGTGACGGGCTGCGCGATGGTGAAGCTGAGACGGCGCGTCATGTTGAGGAGCAGGGACATGTTGGCGACGATGGCGATGAACAGCTGGATGGCGTTGATGGCCGTCAGCCAGGTCGGGTCCATGACGTAGGGGGCCTTGGTGATATCGGTCCCAGGTGGGAATCTCTGGCGCCATGGCCGGACGAGGGCGCAGATACTGAAGGCTGAGGCGACAGGGCCGAGGGTGCCCGCGATCATAGGGAACGCCGATGAGGCGAACCACCAGCGGCTGTTTGGGAAAACCAAAGAAAAACGGTTAGAAAATGTTAGTGGTAATCGATAAATGGATTGTAACCAACCTCGGCTTCAGGTGGCTGAACTCATTTTCCGACGGCCCGGGCACATGCTCCCCGATCTCGTCGCTGTATTCATTCATGGTGTTGCAGGTCTATGAAGGTATCGATGTTTTAGGTGAGGGTCCAAGTCGCCAAGAAACTCACTCGATCGCTCTAACGACCGTGAGAGAGTCGTCGTCTTGGCTTCTCATGCTTAGACGGGTTCCAAAGAGATGGTTCGTCCCATGGTTGGAGGATAACGGCCAAGAAAGGGGATAAAAGGGGGGACAACAGGAACCAGGGAAAAGTTCAAAAGTCGGGATGAACTTTCAGGGCATCCTCGCAAACAATGGGTTTGGATGTTCTGGGGCGGGCCCTATGACGTTGACACAGCACCCCACGCGCTGAAAGGCGCTGACAGAGATCTGCCCGTGGTGCTAAAGGTGATTGGTTGGACCCACCGCAGCATGACCCGGGACTCCCTGACGCGCTAAAACTTTCTCGGTAGCCGACGACATTTCAATGTCTCATCGGGCATTTTTCATTCGATGGTCCTTTGTCAACATCATGCAACCATAACCACGTGTGGAGGAGCATCTCTACCAGAGAGGAGGATACGGCACCATGACATGAGGGTAAGAAAATACGGTGCTTACATATTTTAAACTACTTTTAGTGTGCGGCTTTTGGGGATCTCTAGGGTATGTTGCATCATGTCGCGATGGCTGCGCTTGTCCGGAGTGCGGCTCATCGTCCGACCCTGGAGATCGCCCTGCATCTCACCCTGGAGAACTCACGCCCGGTTTCTGAGCGCCAATTCATCCGTCGAGTATGTAGAAGTTCCGTGCGGGTCTGCGGGTAGTGTTCTGTTAAGGTGAGATTCACAATGGCCACGTTTTGCTCTTCTGTCCTGGCAATGCGTGACCTGACTGCGCATAGCCTTCACAACATCTCCCGCCATAGCCCAACTACCCCCCTGGTGATCTTTATACCACCCTTCTCGCCGATCGAATCGGGCTACAATGCGCCGCTACCCCGGTTTTTGGATGATCATCCAACCGCGGTCATCAACTACCGGTGGCGGCCGTCTGAGCCACGAGAGCCGGATGAAGCACAGAAGGGACTAGAGTACCACGACTTACACAAACCACCAGGGCGCCACGACCAAGGAGGCGGCCATTGGCCCGAGGATCCCTTACCCTGGCCTATCCCCCTCCACGATGTCACCATTGGATACTCATGGATCAAAAACAACCTCGGGTCCGGCACCTACACACCGAGAAAGCCCCGGCACGCCTACGTCTACGGATCCTATCTCGGGGCCAGCCTCGCTACCGGTCTCGCTTTTACCGAATCCCACTTCCCCCACCTCCTCCAGCCCATGACCATCCGCGGCCTAATCGCCCACAATGGCATTTACAACTGGAGCATGTTCTTACCCGACCACCCGATCCATGAGAAGAAACGAAAGCGGCGCAATTCTCCCGACGGTCTCGAATATGAGCCGATCGAGGAACCGGGCGTCTTTACCGATCTCAAACACCACATGCCAGCCCTCTTCAGCGAGCCTTCCAACCTCTTCGACCCCTTTGCGTCAGCCTGCTACTTCTTCCACACCGCCAACCTCTACGTGCCCGAAGATTTCACCACCCCGCTCTCGGACATTCTCGCCTCGCTTAGCCCCGAGATGAACGACGCCATTGATGCCCTCGCTAGCTCGACTTCCCTGAGTGCCTATGAAGGAGACGGATACGACCACGATGAAGCGGAAGAGCACATCGAAACAGCCGACGAACTCCTCCGCAAAGCCAGCCTCTTCGCCAAGAAACAAAAAGCCCCCCGCAAGAGCTACTTTACCTTTCCCCCCCAAAACTCTGGCGTCCGGCTACCATCAACCTTACTCCTCCATTCCGCCCCCGTCTCCCATGACGTCGACCCCACCACAGACACCAACCACGAACCACAACAACAAAATTCACCACAATCAACACCCAAGAAAAAACCACCCCCCGCAAAGCCCCTCAAACCCCGTCCCCCCCGCAACAGCTTCACAACCCAAGCCCTCGAACTCGGCGGTCTCATGATGCGTTCCATGGACATGTACGAGCCCATCCACATCAGCGGCACGGGCTTCTACCGCTCCCCGCGACCGGGCCCCCCACCCGACTGGCTTGTCAACGAAGGGGATGCCGAACACGGGGGGTTACCAACACCCATGCCTTGGGTATCTACTACTTGCAGTAGTCCTAACGGGGCGGGTGGGGTTGGACGACAAGGAATACGGATAGGTCCGGATCCGGATCTGGGACCTAGTATGGAGGAGGGCTTGGAGGAGCAGGAAAGGGAGCGGTTGAGGGAGATTGAGAGACGGGTGCAGAGTTATGAGATGAGGCCTGCGGTGGGGGTTTCGTTACCTACGTTGGGGAGGATGAAAGAGGGGGTGGATGGTGAGGTTGGAGGACATGAGTCGGAAGTGGATTTGGGGCTGGAGTTGGATGAGGAGGCGGAACAGGTTGTGGCGGAGTGGTTGAGGGAGAAGATTGAGGAGGATTTGAGGCGGGATGGGAGGGGGCGGGGGCGTTGAGGTGATGAGTGCTGGGGGTGATGTGAGAAAGTGGTTGTTGGAAAGGGGGTGAAAGAAAATGTAGGGGTGGTTGTGATGTACTGTAAGATGTTTGAAGTGAAATGGAGACGGGAGAGCGATACCCGGATGAAGAGATGTGTACTGTTGTTGTGCGCTAGGAATATATAATCTTTTCAAGCGGGACTGACATGCTTCTTGTTGTAACTATAGATAGGCAACGCTTCAAAACGCTAATCCTAACTCTGAAAACGCTGATCCTGACTGTAACAATGCTTGCCGAGATAGTTACGCTCTCCCCTTCCCCAACATCTGCTTCTATTCTCGGCACCACATCGGTATCTGGTCGTTCGCGTAGTCCCAGGACTGTGGTACCTGAGACCCCTGGATACCTGACGTGAGAGGCTTCCGTAAATGGCCAAATCGTCGGCATTGCCAGCGATTGGCGCGGGGCTTCAGTGGATGGCCACATCATTATATCTTGGCACCGAGGCTACCAGCTCGACTTGCAGCTCACATGCACTCCTATGGAGGAAGGACGTGCTGCTCATGATAGGTTTACCTTGTACTGCCCGCCCCGGCCCAGTGTCTCATGCACCGGATCTCATCACTCACACTTGAGTATTCTTTTACCCAATGTTAGTCTCCACCCCTTCTCGAAGTATTAGTTAATTAATATCTTGTAGGCGTTTCATCCCTTGTAATTCTTCCGGGGCAGCGCCGCGATGCGGCTGCTCCTCCTCAGCGGTACTTCTGTTACTGCTGGCGCTGCCCGGCGCTTTACAGGCCGTGCAGTCGGGGGGTCCGCAACCGTCGCAGCGCCTCTCTTAGACGACCGGCGTCTGGTCGGCGACTCAGCAGGCTGTTCAGCAACTACTGTCGCCGCCTTGGCCGAAACGCGCTTCTTAGGAAGTTGTTTAGTAGGTGGCTCGGCAGGCTGTTCGGTCGGCTGCTCGGCAGGCTGCGCCGCCCGAGTTGAACGTCGCTTCGCAGATGGTGGCTGCCCCATCGCAGTCGGTGCTCCGGCAGCAACCTCGTCGCTGTGATTCTCAGCTCTCTCCCGCTTGCGTTTCCATGGCCGAGGTGGGTCCGGCGGCACACCGCGAGGCCGTTTACCGAACGCGGGTTGGTCAATCGGCGGTAGTGCGGCGAGCTCTGCTGCCTTCTTTGCCGCCTCGTCTTCCCACAGCGCGATCAAGGCCGGGGGTGGGGGGTTATCGTCGGCAGGCAGTCCCCTCTCGGCACGCATCTCCGCCAGCTGTGGCTCTAACGTATCAAGGCGTTTACGGCTATCCCGCACGAACGCGTGCTTCTTCGGATTGGTGACGATTTCAAGAAGGTGTTCACGGAACTCGAGGTGCAGAGCGTAGGCGTCGACATCATGCGCATCGGGAAGGGGAGGTTCGCTAGATTCGGGCGCGTCCTCCACTCGGCGATCAAAGTTCCGTTTCCTCCAGCGAAGAAAGCGTATCCAGTCGCCAAGCTCTGTAGTCCAATGCCCACCCTCATGTCCCGCCATCTCGATAGCCTCACGCGACTCCCACTCAGGATTGATTGGGTCTGGAGGAATGGAAATCAGGTCACGCGTCGGGCGGCCGGCGAGGGAGACAAGTTCATCCCGAATTTTTTTGGCTTCAGCAAGATAGAGCTCGACACTTGGCCGTGAAGGGAGATTTCTGCGAACGGGGAATGGTGAACCCAGGGCGTCAGCGGAGAAGCCACCAGAACACCAAGCATCACACCACACCAAAACTGGTTGCAAAACCTCGGACGCTTACCTACGTCAATCGCTTGGTAAGGGCATCAGGGTCAATGATGCTCTCGCGAGGCTGCACACGATGTACAACGCGCGGCAGTCGCGCGGATTGGTCGTTGGTTTGATCCATGGCCGATGTTTGGATGCCGCATGCATTGGGCGGAGGATGAGGAGGGTTTGATGCTTGATGTGTGAGAGAGTCGAATGCGTTGGCTTTCCAGGCTGTTTGGCTTCCAGCCCGTTGTGCAGGTTTGGCCCAATTACAGCACTGACGCGCCGCGGCAGCGGCGAAGCTGTTGACAGCAGGGCAACAACAGCCAACCATTTGGGCATCTCTCATCGGCTGCAGGGCCTGTAACGTCTCAGATAACCCTGTTCGTCCCCAATGGCGGCTAACTCGGTGGTTTGGTCCGAGACAAACCGTTTAGGGTCATGTCGGGCCGTTTCGGACCGTAACGGGCTGAGTGCCCAAGCAGATGCAGATGTTAGGCCAACCCGTACTTCGTAATGGGCAAACCACACCAAAAAACACGGCAGAGTCAGTCCTTGGACAACTTACTTTTCTACAGAATTGAAAAAAAGATCAAAAAGACTAAATGAAAAGAGTGAAAAAAAGACGAAGAAGAGTAAATCGATCAAAATCTGTGAATATTTGATCGAATGTTAATGGATTGGACCTGAGCCTTAGACTTAAGGTACCTAAGGTCCTAATCTGTTTTAGTCTGCCGCTTTTTTTTTGGCCACAGCGAGCCACCATGTTACAGGGCAGTAGTAACTCTGCCAGCCTTGCCTCGAGCAGCTTGCTCCGGACGGCCCAACTACTCCTCGGGCAAGAAATACAAGGTATATAGCGGTTCAGGCACCCGCCCTTTCTTCTCCTTGTCGTCTCCTCTCCTAGCATAACCATAAACAAGTCAACAGTAGCAACAGCTTTAGAAACAGCAACAGGATCTTATATGATTCCCACATTCCAATTCAGCCCCAGTACTGCCCCTCCCCGTGGACGGTGGACTCATACCATGGAGTATCGTCTTTCCTCTGGTACCGTGATTGAGCCATCCTCGGCCATCTTAGTGATCGACCCCGTGCCCGGTGTCACAGAGTCGGAGCTAATAGGCCGCAACGAGGGACGTGTCGGCCACCTGGTCGACGACGCCCTTCTCTCAGGTGCCACTGATCACGGGGATTCCCTCATCGTTCTTTCCCTCTCTCATCCGCCTCGCCTCGGCGAGCAGTTCGTCTTGGGCAGCGACGCCCCGACAACTGACATAGTCCTCGGCGTTCCTGGCCGCAAGGTCAGCGCTCGTCACCTCAGTTTTGGTTTTGACGAACAGGATCGTGTTATCATGCTCGACACCTCCAGGCTCGGCACCAGCGTATCCTACAACGACCAGCCGCTCTATGCCCGCCGTGGCACTCCCGGCCGCCCCTTTAGATGGGTTCTCCCTATCGGATATGAAGTTCGGGTCGAGATCGAGCCTTCCTTCAGGTTCAATATCCGTGTCCAGGATCACAGCTCCCATCTCGAAGAGTTCCGCGCCAAGCTCGAGTCTTTCCGCCATGAATGCCGTACGCGGGTCCCTGAGGTGTCTAATATTGACCTCGACGCAGACCTCCCGGTCACCGCCAGCGCCTTGACTCCTGCCTCCCCCGGCAGCGGCTTACCCAACTCCGCCGCTACCACCAATTTGGAGACCCCCGACGACAAAAGATTGCCTGGCCCCGAAGTGTATGTCGAGGGCCCCATCCTTGGCCGCGGCGGGAATGGCACCGTCAACAAATTCTACGCTGTCCGGGATTGGACTTGCTATGCTGGCAAGCGAATCGCGCATGACGTAGATCTTGAATATGAGGTTGACGTGCTGAAGAAACTAAGCCATGTTTGTGCTCCCTACTTCCGTCCCCCCGCTGTCTTGCCTGTAACTGGGGCTAACAATATGCCTCCCTCCCAGCCTCGAATCGTCCGCTATGTCGATACTTTTGAAGAAACTCAAACGCCTCTCAGCACTGTTCTCATCATGGAGTATTGCGCTGAAAAGACGCTCGCGCACCAATATCGGAAGCGTGAGCTTCAAATGGAGGAAACACTTCTTGTGCTTCAGCAATGCCTTGAAGCCCTCGTCTACTTGCACGAGTCGAACATCACCCACAGAGACATCAAGCCTCAAAACATCCTCTTCCGCTCCCGCAACCCTATTGACGTGGCCTTAGCCGACTTTGGCTGGGCCTCTAATGCGGCGGGATCCATGTCCACCGCCCAAATAGGCACCATTACCTACCTCGCCCCCGAAGTCCTCGCCCACCAACGATATCGAAACCCAATCGACATCTGGTCGCTTGGTGTAGTTGGCCTTGAATATCTCGAAGAGCTGCCGGACGAGGAAGAATGTGAAGATGAACTAGACTTCGCGATCGAGATCTCGGGTTACGCCGAGTCCTTAGCCACTGACTACCCCTCGCACGGTCACCTACTCCTCCTGAGCCAGATGCTGAGTCGGAAGCCTGCCAAACGGCCAACAGCCGTGGAATGCTTGAGGGCCGTGTCCGACTTGGTTGCCCAAGCCACGCCGCCGACCACACCGTCACCCCTTAGTCCTTTGACACGCGGGAGCCGTGAGCCCACCCTCAGTGACAGCCAGGCCACAGTCCGCGCCCCGCGTAACTCCCAGTACACACAGACGACCGTCCGCCGCTGGATCGACAGAACCAGCCCTCGCAACTCCAGGGACAACGGCGACGACTTAGAGGATGGAAACTCCAGGGACAACGGCGACGACTTAGAGGATGAAAACTCCCGGGGCAACGGCGACGACCAAGGGAATGGCAACTCTAGGGATAACGGCGACGACGACAGCCGCAATAGACGCTCGGATGTCCCTCCGCCTGAAACGCCCCAGCCTGCGAGCAGCGTTGTCCGGTTGGCATCACCAGAATACGAAGAGAACTACAGCCTTGGAGCTGGGCAGCCTGAGCCTCAAGCCTCGTCCGTTTCCGCCGTGCCAGCGGTCTCGGCGCTGCGGAAACGCAACCCCGATAGCTCAGGCTCAGGGCCAGGTTCGAACGGCTCAGATCGGCACGCCCGCAAGCGCCAGGCCACCTCCCAGAGGCTGTCCCTAAGCACTGCCAAGTAACAGCGAGGTGGGGAAGAGTGTCGGTTGTATTTGAGTTGATTAGGGGGTCCTCGCGTGGTCGGTTCGATGGAATTTGACGATTATTACTAGAATAGCTAGGTATATAGAAGCCGGATATCTATATACCTAGTTATAGCATTCTGTATTATTACTTGAACCTTGTTTTAAACTACTAATAATTTGAGTTGCTCTTGTTTATTGTTTTTCACTTTTTTGGTTTATTCGTTAGCTCTTTTTTCACTTTTTTGATTTAACTATGCTTTTTGTCTTTTTTCACTTTTTGGATATATGTTTTTTTGTCCTCTTTCACTTTTTGAGTTATGCTTTTTTGTCCTTATTCACTTTTTTGATTTACATAGTATTCTTTTTTGTCTCTTTTCACCTTTTTTGCTTTTTCTTTCTTGTCTTTTTTTTTTTTTGGCCACAGTGAGAGTGCCTCATGTGCCGCCAACGAACAACCACCATGAGTATTTGCAGTGCTGTGCTTAACGCGTCAACTAGCAAAACCTCGCACAGCTCCTGCAAAGGACGCGTGCATTTGCTTCATTAATAATTAATGCCCTTAAATGAGACTCAAATTGCAGCTTGGCTCGCAGAAATTACCACTTCATCGCCCTCGCAACAGCGCACTTGACAGCAAAGCGATCGGGATGTGAAGCCGCCTTTCAAACGCCGCAAGCTGTCTCTCTCTCACCCGTTGACCCCGTCAACCATGACGTCCCGAAGCTCATCGCCGCGTATGTGCAGAGCTATCAGCATGGACATCAGTGAAGTTGATGGCACATCACTCCCGCCGCCGTCGGATGTTTCGGGCAGGACATCGCCGACCAAGGCTCTCATGCGGCTCGAGCTCGACCCCGCGGGCATCGACTCGCGGTTTATGACGACAGAGGACAGTCAGATGCCTCAGGCTTTGGTCGCCTTGGTGAAAATTATGCGGCAGGTCAATGGACAGGTCGGCGTGGTGCTGAGTAGTTGCAAAATTCGCGGTCCGAGTCCCACTTCCTACCCCGGATGTCAGCTAACCCCCCGCCGCAGACGACGATTCCCGATCCCGATCTTGAAGACTTCTATGACCACGTATACTGTAAGGATGTCGCGATGGACTCTCCCGCCACGCTGCATGAGATGCGGAAGGTCGTGGACGGCGCCGCAGCCTGTCACATGGATGGACAAGCAGAGAGTGGTTGGAACAACCTGGTGCATACACCTCTCTTGGACGCCTCCCCCGCCCCCGCTTTCCGTCCTTATCGGTTCATTGACTTTTATCCATGGTATGTCAGTCAAGTCAGCTTGCTGTGTCGTACTTGATGCTAAAGCAGACAGTATGTCGGCATCAATCCTTCCTGAATACCTGCCTCCCACCGCCGGGAAGATGGTCGACTACGTCATGAGCGTGGAAGCGTGTGATGAGACCCCGGGGGACTCAACGGGGACAAATGTGCTGGCCGCAATAGAGGAGCTGAGGCGCCAGCTTCCGGCGAGCGTAATCAACCATACAGACTTCACAGCTGTGCGCAACCGGCCTATCGCCGTCAGCATCGAGACTAAGCGCCGAGGTCGCGGGCAAGAGGCTGCTGCAGATCTCTAGATGGGGACCTGGCACGCGGCTCAGTGGAGGAGGAGATCAAATCGCTTCCTTTCCTCCCAAGTCTTACCATTCACGGCCACCAGTGGGCGTTCGTGGCGAGCACGTTTGCCAACGGCAAGACTGTAAGTTGAAGTCTTTCATAGCCCGTGACTGGGCTTAATGTGACTTGGGCTCAATGTACTGATTCTCGCCCAGACCTTGTGGATTGTGGACTGAATGCCCAATCGGCTCTACGGTGACATTACTGGGCACCTTTGCCATTGCCGCCGGTATCAACCATCTGCGTCTCTGGACTCGGGATGTTTTCTGGCCCTGGTACAAAGGCAAAGTCTTCAGTCCCGATGCTCTGAAGGTAGCATCTCGGGGGCATGCGGGCGATGATGGGACAGAGTAGTGGAGATTTCACTGGAGTGGACATATTTGGTTTATCAGATACCCAACTCGACCCAAACCCTTCCGCCTCTCGCTCCTTTCATGGCCTTGTCCTTCGAGCGCAACTATCGTACACAAAGCCCAACATCATTACTCTTCGTCGGAAGGGCGATTAAAAGCCTGCATGTGGACCTGCCGCAATGCCATCAACACATGGGCCAATGGGAGAGGATACCGCTTCAAAGTCTGCTCGACCGCGGCCTGATCCGCGCTAACACCTTCCGCCGGGCACCCGAGAGTAAAGATGCCGAACCATGCCGCCTGCAGGAGCAGCGAAATATACTCTTTCTAGCTCCATGTCATGCCAACCAACACTGGATAAGCTTGCTGTAGCAAGCTGTCCTCGCCAAGTCCTGATGTTTGTGGCGGCCGGGGGAGGAACCAGAGCAGACACCTGGTCTTTGATCGCGCCGAAGAGACCTTGGCAACTTGAGTAGCGGGAATCGCCGTCTTGGCTTGGCGATGCAGATGGCCAGGTTGAATGACGGGCCGGGCGGGCGGGCTCGCAGCGGGATCGGCCAGCGTGAGCGCAGATCGTCGATATTGCAAGCTCCAAGCCGCAGGTAGTAAGTAGTATATTGTAAGTATGTATGCCAGGCGATATCATTCCATCACGTCATGCTTCCCGATTAGCGAGGCTTCTGGGGCATGATCGAGAGGTGAGGGCTCTCCTCATGCGATCGATCCTGGTCTAATCCCGCACACAACCTGTTAAACGCCGACATGTCCCCTGGAGCAGCCGTATATTGTTGCCATCGTGGTACTGTTAACGTTAAACAATATTGAACGAACCTGCCATACATACGCTGGAGATAAGGGCCCCCAAGATGAACCGCTGCGTTTAGGGTAAGGAAGGTGAGGGATCCTGCCTCGGCTGTTAGAAGTTGCAGTGCCCAAGAGATGAATGAGTGAGATGGATGAACGAGACATGACGGCCCTCCTCATCGTTTACCCCCGAGGAGCCTCCTATGGGGTGTGTATCTTGTCTCTCATCCCCTTGTCTTGAAGATGCTTCTGGTTGTTGGATAGTAACTAACTAGACGCCTAACGTTATTGGCCCAAGCTATTTCCCTTTTCGGACTCAACAAGACGAAGACGACGACCGGGCTCAATTACACTACTTCCTACCATAGATTCCGAGCTCAAAACCCCAAATCGTGCAAAGCTGGCTTTCATCTAACATCAGTGGTATAAAAACAAAACAAAATGGACCCAAAAACCCGTGCTGAGTGTAATATTCAACTCTCAAGTCCGAAACCACTCAGAAACATCCCTCTCACCACATTGGACGATTGGATCTCATGCTGGCTGCACCGACCGATCGGCACGGCTTCATCGGGATCTCAGCCGATGACGTCATCCCGGCATCCCATGCTCAACGTTCAACCCACCTTCTCTCAACCGAGGATAATCTCAACGGTCAAAGCCGGCCTCCCGTTTGAGCCGCTTAAAGCAGAATTAATGAGAGAAAGCGTCACGTGCATCGAGAGAGTGATTCCGAGAGGGGATTTCAAGAATTCAAGGATTTCAAGATTCCGGTCCTTCAATTAACTAATGGTGTCTCTCTCTTTGAACCGGGAGCGCTGTTGAGAGAGCCTCCCCAAAAAAGTAAAAATAAAAGTACCTTGTGTAGGCGCGTAGGAAGTCTATGCTCCTCCAAATAATAAATAAAAAGGGAATCTGAACGTCGAGGGATGGAGCCTCAGTCCCCACCCTTTCTCGATGCAAGCGAGTCAATACCCCAAGCCTTCACCCACGATCACGATCACTCCACCGCTCAACACAACTCGGCGGGAAGCCGGTTATGCCGGGCGTAATCGAGCCCCTGCCCAAAAAGCGAGCTCACGCGATCCAACCAAGTTCCCAACATTCATAACCAAAAAAAAGGGACAGATGTATCGGGGGTATCTCTAATGCCTAGTCCATGGTGCTGCAGGGTTGTCCTTGCTGCTTGGTCCCATTGCAAGTCATTGCCGCCCCGAGCCGGTCGGTGTTGTTGATATCCCAGAGCCATGCCCACTACCATCGGAAGCTATCACCCGGCGTGTTGTAAAGCGCTGTCCCGGTTGGGATCCCATCGGCCGGTTCTGGGTTGTTTTCGATTTCGGTTTCAGTTTGGACATGCGGGGGTCAATTAGCCCTTGATCGGCTTGGAATTTGAGGGACCGGCTGTGACGTCTGGCGTGCCGCTCCGGGACTTGCTGGGGTTTGGTTCGGAAAAGAGCTGGTGCTCATCGATGTACTATGGCGTGTAAGTAACGACTCAGTAAAAAGGGGTCAGCGTGCAACGTGAACATACCTCGACGACGGGGTCTGGAATCAGGTACCGGACACTGAGGTCCTTCTTCAAGAACAGCCGGACCTTGGTGGAGCTGATATCGTTCTGGATGACTTGGCTGATCACCCAGATGTTGTCCTCATACTGCCTAAGCGAAGCGAGAGCCTCGTCGATATCGGTCCCGGAACGCTCAACAATGAACGCACCGTACTGCCCAAGAATAGTATCCAGGTCTTGTGGTGCCCAGAGTCCGGGCTCGCCCATAGACATGACGAGATCGGCACCGGCAAGGAGCGCGATGCGCGCCTTCCTCCTCTGGCCATCGGTACCCTCGATGCCGCCCAAAACGGTGTTGATCTCGTGGTCAAAGTGGCGCAGGACCTTGGCGGTGGGCACGTATTGTGGCTCGCCCTTTTCGTCGCTGTTGACCGTCTCGAACGGGTCGACCATAAGCCAGGCCGACTGCTCGACGGCCCGTGAGCACATATTGACCCGGTGGTGACCCGGGGCCAGCCCCACCTTCTTGTAGGCGTCGCTGACCTGTCATCAAAAACCCGTCAGCATTTGTTTCAACATGTGATCCTATGCAAGCTACTGCTCGCGGAACCAATGGAAACAGGTACATACCGGCGACAAGTACCCAGCACAGACCTCAAAGTCTGTGTTGAAGCGGATAAAATCACCCGCCATCTCAAACATCCGGAGATGTAAAAACGTGATTGCTAATCGAAGAGAGTCTTGTCAGCGGCTGGAGAGAAAGGGTCTTGACAGGGCCTAGTACGCACGAGAGAATGAGCCGCAAGCAACCAGTACCAGGGGCGTCTTCCCGACTTGTGTCTGTCGCAACCTCAGTTTTTCCGTTGGGAAGGCATAGGGAGCCTGCTCCCCATCGGGGGTCGGTTGTTGCGCCGTGGGCGCCATTGGGGTTTGGGTGCCCGAATCACTGGTTCCGGAGGTCATCGTGGGTTCGTTTGGCTGGGAACCGTCCGTGATGGGATATCGAAGGGAACGTGGGTGGATTCGTTGAATCGTACGAATACAGTGCTGATCTGGTTATGCGCCTGGGGGCCAACCGATCACAGGCGCATGGACCGAGGAATGCGGGGCACTGCCGTTCCTGCACAGGAAGCAGGTCGGAGCCGACCGGGAATGCAAAGTTGCGCGGTCGCCGAAAGCCGGCGCAGCGAGTTTGCCAATTGGGGGAGGCCGCAGGGAATGGTGCAATCGCTAATGATATCGTCGGTTGGCGAGAAGGAGAGGGGGACTGCGCGGTATTTTATCCAGCAGACGGTCTCTGCTGTCAAGGTTTGGGAGGTTGAAGATGACAAGGGTGGCCAGGCAGAGGAGGCAGCAAGCGGGATGGGGGGTGTCGCTTCTTATTAAGCCACTGACGCGGGGGCTGAATGTGCAATGGGGGTCTGTGTTTTTTAGCGGAAAGAGGGAGAGTAATCAACTTAAAGCTTGTTAATGTCAAAGCCACCAAATAGAATTTCTCAATTGACCGTCCCCGGAGTTAACAAAGCTCCATTCGAACAAAAAGGCGCAACCCACTCTCTGATGCACGCAATGTGTGTTAGTTATTGGCAACCGCTTGCCCCGGCCTGACTGACTCAACGGGCAGGATTTCGCCGGCCCAGCGGCCTTGCGTTGGTTTTATTTACTGTTTCACAACCCTGTGTCTCGACAGAGCGCGCCTTTGTTGCACTGAACGCAGCACAAACATCAGGAGGCCCCAACACCAAGTACAAACCTAACGTGTGTGGAGTGGTAAATCGGGGCTTTTTCAGTTCCAAACCTACGCTTGTGTTTATATGGTTAGAAGTCATCTGGAACTACTGGGCGGTCATCTCCCCATCGTCGCGGACTTCCAGAGGAGACCGAGCTATCATCCGAGACCCCAAGTGGTACTGTACAACGGGATTGCGTAATGAAACACTTGTCGTCTGTAACACAAGGATATAACTCTTCAACGCCGTTCGTCGAGAGCTCCCGTCCTTCTCTCAACGCTCGGATTTCTGCAGTCGATGCATAGAGAAGGTGAGTGAGACCAGTTCTGATGGGGAGTGGGGGTTTTGAAAAATACCCCGCCAACAGTGCTGCAGTCACAGCGGCCCCCCACCTGGGCCTGGGCCGGGGCGGCTTCAAAGCTTCGTTCCAGTTCCTGCGGACACGAAGTTGGGCAAGTGTACTTCGGAGAAGTGTCGGAATTCGGCAGCACTTGGTCGGATTGTAAGTCCGAGGGGCCTGGAGTGAGACCTCCTTTTGTGACATTGAAGAGAGTTAATCCAAACTTCAACGGTGAAGGAAAACGTAAATGAAGAACTAAAGGTTACTTGCCTTACATAAGCAAATGTGCCTGGTCGAGCACTGCTCGCTCCCCCGATTTCGGAAGGCCTAAACGCCCAACATGAGCAGCGGTCTGGGATAAAAGCACCACGCCGAAGAAGAGTGGATCTCAAGAAGGATACCTTGCGGATAAACACCAGATTTTCAACTAATTATAAGTACGAATCAGAAGCTATTCATGAGCGTCTCCGTTGAGGAATCCCCAGGACCCACGACACCGAAAACCGTTGCCGGGCCCACGATATCACCCCCGGTCCAAACATACCCCTGAGCCCCTGAACTCCAAACCAGACTCCAAACTAGAAACCCTCAATATTCAAAACTCTCAAAAACAACCTGTTCCTCCCCAAGCCAATCCACCACCGATCTCAGCAACGCAGGGCTCGCACAAGCAAAATACTTCGTCCCCCTCACAATATCCCTAGCCTCCAACACATCCTCCCTCGTCAACCTCCTCCTCTCCACCTTCGCACCCAGTTCCTTCAGCTTCTCCACCACATCCTCATCAACATTGTTCTTGTCCCCCGTAACAAACACCCTTGTCACGCCACCCAACCCTTCGATCCTCTCAAACGAATCCACAGCCAGTGGCAGGTCCTCACCTCGCAAGCTCCAGAGCACTTCAAGCCCTTTATCTTCTTCTTCAGACCCCGCTGCAGAGCTCAATAATCCAGGGGCCTGAGCCAAAAGCGGCGTGATCCCAATCCCACCGGCAACAAACACCGCCTTGGTACGACTGTCGCTGTCCTCCGCACTGGTGGCACCCACTGGTGCAGAACCAGCAGAGGAAGAAGTCGGCACCGGAATCCGAAATGCCTCCGCCCCGCCTATTCCTAACACCCCAATCTCTAACGGAGCAAAGGTCGCGCCAAAGCGCTGGGAGAATAGTAGCTTGGTCGCTGGGCCGTGGAGGCGGACGGTGAGTTGAACTTTGACTTCGTCTTCCTTCCCCTTACCGGTGTCGTTCTCTTCCACGCTTGGCGGCGGCGGGGGGTTCGAGATGGTGAACGTCCGCACGTAGTCATCGTTCAAGCTCTGCGGGTCATCCTCGCGCATATGGCTGTACCCCTGGTCCAGCTCAGACGCGAAAGTGAGCGTGATATGTTGGCCGGGATGCCATGATCGAGGTTGTGGCTCCCGGTTCTTGAGGAGGAATGTTAAGCGGGCGATGGTTGGAGTGAGGATCTCGCGGTTTGTGAGGGTGAGTGTTGCGGTTGGGGAGGAAGTCGTCTCATCTGTGGCAGCTGCTGAAGACGGGGGAAGCTCGGTGGCGAGTCGTCGGACGGGGGGGTTATATGGGGATAGTTCCCCCGGCGTGCCGCGGATCGGGAGCCCGTCGTGGACGAACCGGGCCGCGTGGACGGTGATTTTGACGGCTAGGTTGGTGTGCGGCAGGAGAGCGGCCGCGTCGGGGCCGACGAGGAGTTGGGTTGAGCCGGTCAGGTACAGGATGTCGGAGGTGGTGTAGTCGGGGATTGCAATGCCGGCAAGCGGGTTGTTGTGGAGGTTGCCGAGGGTTTGGTAAAGGCGGTTACCGGAGTATTCTGGGTAGACCAGGGTGACGCTGTCGGGGGTGTTGCTGACTACGCGCACGAAGCCGGCTGGTCCGCCGCGGTGGTTGGTGTCCATGGTTTGGCCGTTGCTGGAGGATATAAAGAACATGTCCGCTTGCTCGATCAGCGCGAGGGCGCCGGTTGGGAGGGGGAGGGAAGATGAGATGAGCAGTGGCGAAGGGATGTGGGCGCGGATATCTTTGATGTTGAGATACTTGGGGCAGTTTCCCAGGCTTTCTTGGACGTGCATGGCGAGCTGGGCTTCGGCGACGGTGTTGCTGTCGGACTTGCTTGCAACAGACCCGACAACCATTTTGCCTGCCATTTTAACCCGGTCTCGCGTCTCCAGGTCGACACTGAGAGCGCTCATCAGCTTGATGTTCTCAGGCTGATACACCTCGCCATCGACTGCCTCTCCCAAGAGAGCCTGTATCACGGGGTCATGTGTCTTGTCGACTAAACCCTGCACGCCTAGAATTCCTTCTGCCACTGGCCGCGCAAACCCGCGCTCACCGCCCCAGATGGTTGTCCACGGTCGGCCTTCATCATCCAATGTTCCGACAGCTACAAGCGGGGAGACGGTGACTCGGTAGCCGTAGGCTGGCGGGAAGCCGTGGTTTGTGGGATTCTGACGACTGGAGGTCGGCACCTTGAGAAGCTTATGAACGGCTAGCTCTCCAGAGTGCCACCCATTGCTGTTATCAAGCAGTGTTGCCATGGTTGGTGGGCTGTTGTAACCCAGAAGGTCGAATTGGGACGCAAATCCAAAGTTGTGGAATTGGGGTTGCTGACTGTGGTTTCCAGTACCAGAGCTTGCGAGGCTAAGAAACAGAAGGCATTGCAGTAAAGGGTTCATGGGGTATGATGATTCATCGCCGACACCACAGTGCTATTTATCTTGAGGAAAACTATTAGCATTTTCTCGGTAAACCTGTCGTCATGTTGTTGTTCACTCAGACGATATAGAAGTCTGACAAATCGCTGACATCAGCTAGCCTTGTCGGGAGAAAGGCGCAATGGCCGGCCATGCAGCTTGACAAATCACCGTCTCGAATGATGCGGATTTCGCCCAACTTGACCTCCGTACCGGAAAATAATTCCTACGAAGTCCAAAAATACCGCTGTGATACAATGGAGGAGAAGAGCGTGCGAGGTCAGATTAGCTGAGCTCGTCTAACCGTCTGCTTGAATCGCAGTAGGTACTAGAACTTCTAAGAGACGATATCGACTTAGGCGACTGTAAGTAATTACATGTGCATTGGCGTATGCGCGGCACTGTATCATTTGACATGGTCGATCTGTACTTCGAGATGCGCTTTCGAGCCTCAGAGGAAGGTCCACCTTCCTTATTGAGTCCAGCCCTCCCCACTGCATTATCGCCGTTTAAAAGTGTAACTCCCGACTTTTATAGTCCGTCATGAGGCCCCCTCCGCCAATTCCGGGTGCGCTGCCCTACTGTCCACAGCCTGTCCTTCAAAACGAGCTCGAAGCGTCGTAAGGAATCTTGCTCGCCAGAGGTTTCGGTCTCGTTAAAGAGGCACCTACAATGGGGGTGAGAACCTCGATTAAGCGACAAGTATTCCCGACTTCGCCTCATTCCAAAAACACACAGCGCCCCTGATATGATACATGCGGCCAGACTAGAAGAATGTGCCTAGAATCCCTGATTGGGCGGAATCGCATGCGGTGCTATGCAGGCGAGGCGTTATTGAGCAGGCTCTCTCTCGCAGCAGCGCAGGGTATCTTCCCCTCACCCCTTCAGCTTTTCATTCTCCAAGGCTCTACCTGCCACCACCGCTCCCGGTCTCCATCCCCTTGCTCAGTTCGATTGGCTACTCAACCCTATTATAGGGAAGATTTTCAGCCCATGACCGACCCCCTCTCTGTAGCTGGCTTAGTTGCTGGCTTGCTGTCATTAGGTCTCCAAGTCAGCGGCGGCATCACACAATACATCGACGCCTTGGAATGTCGCGAAGCCGAGATTGCGTCAGCGAAGCGGCAGAATGACACTCTACAGACCCTACTACAGGTCGTCAACTCCTCCCTGATACCGCTTCAGCGCGAGCAACCTACTGTAACACTAACTGTTCAACACTGTGTCGACGTCTGTAACGATGAACTCAAGAAGCTTGGCGAACTAGTCGTCAAGCTTGCTCCTCAACCACCTTCGCCGAGTGGGGTTGATAGCCAAAGGAGCAAATGGAAAGCCCATGGCGACAAGCTTCGCTACCCTTTCAGTCGTCCAAAACTCCAACAACTCGAAGACAGACTGCGTAATGCTAATGCATCTCTCCAATTAGCGTTACAAACATTGGAGCTGTGAGAACACTTCACACCCAAATTGTATGCCGTGTGGGTACGCATGCTGATATACCTGGTAGAAGCCTGTCACAAAAGGGGATTAAACAGCTGGCTACTATCGAATCGACGTCTTAAGCCCTGTCTACTGACCTCTGTCATGTTCAATTAGGAATCTCAGCTATCATCGCACCTGTAGGTGGGATTCAGACGTCTCTCGTTGGGCTTGAAGGACGGCTGGCGAACCTGGATGTCAGCCTCGATACACGTTTCAAGACGTTGAAGGACGGCATAGTCGACACAGTTGTCACAGAGGTAACTCAACAACTAGTCCACAGGTTACAAGTAGCCGTCGGGGACTCGCAAGAGGTTAAATTTCCAACTCCCAAGTCACAGTGTCTCATGTCACATTACTGACGTTATCCAAATTAGGTCACACTCAGAACCGCCGCCGGCCGGCTCCTTGCCAAGCCAGGCGCCTGTAGAGATATCTATAATGCAGTCGATGCCGTCAACGCAACGAGCACTTTCCATCATCGACTCAAGACTCAACCAGGTTTTCCAACTAGAACCAGAAGTGTATCTTTTGAAGATGCAGGATTCTCGTCCCTCACTGAAGACTTCGTGTGTTGCTGCCCTTCTTCTCGTCCACGCCAATTTGGTAAGAGGTACTCGTGGCACTCCTTCAGCATATTTTCCGAATCAGTCACTGAAGAGCACGCCTCCTATTGCCCGATGGCCCCGGCTGTCGACGCACGCCGTGCCACGCGACGCACCGTGAGATACACCGGACTTGGACGACTTCTTAACTCGGTGGTTCAGATGACATTTACAATGAAGTATGGGGCAGGTGGCTGCAGCATAAGCCCTACTTTCACGTATCGTCCTACCGTGGATGCGACAATCGCTCCGCAATTTATCTTGGTAGAGTGGCTACTGAGAATACACCACGACATCAAATTAACACACTTGGGACGGGACGAAAGGTCGCATCAAGTGTTCAGATCGGTTCTCGCAATGATTCTCGAATTATTCCGGACTGGCAGAGCATCAGTTCTTGCCGTCGATGAAAAGAACCAAAATCTGCTTCACCATTTAAGCGACTTCGTAAGTCTCAGACGCATGCGCGAATGATACCTTGATCTTCCCAACGGTGCAATAAACATTGACCCGGCCACGACCATAACACTAGAACGCTTTCGACAGCTATGATCTCTCGACAACTAAATCGCTGGTTGAGATGATGAAGTCTTTGATCAAGTACGGAGTCCCAGTAGGTGATTTGGATACTTATGGGGAGTAAGTAGGGTCCAACAGCCGCAAAGTCCGTCACCGTAAATATTTCTAAAACCTCACTCTAGGACGCCGGCTGCCCGTTCACTTCGGTCACAGTATTCCACGACTAGTGTCGAGTACCTGGCCTCCGAGATGATGGAGCTGTGGGAGCCGGATTGCCTTCCGATTTCTTGCTTTGGAGCCCCACATGTGAACTATCGGGTTTCTGGAGCTATTTCATGGAGCTTTCTCACTACATCTCAAGACGTCGCTCTCGGTTTGTGGCTCAGTTCCGTAACAAGTCCAAAATATGACCTTTCTTGATTCAGGCTAACATGGGATGAACACATCTAGCTTACGGATGTGGCCCCTTAAGCCTCGCCGTTCTTGCTGGCGACGTACCTCGGACTAAATTCATCCTGCAGCGTCACCCCGCCGCGATTAATGAACGGAATCACTTCGGACACAATCCATTTCATCTCGCAATAGCCAATCCTGCTTGCCTAGACATCCTTACCCAGGTAGGAGACCAAGGGGGACTTAACGAAAGGGACCACAACGGAGTCTTGCCAGTGGAGGCAGCAGTTTGGTGGAGTAATCAAAGCTGCAAGCTGAAACCCTTAGATCCCAAACAAAGGGCGAACAGTCCATACTCCCGTCGCAAAAAATGCCACCGGTGCCACTGCGCCCATAGTCTCGTGATCCTTTTGAAGGCAGATTGCGAGATTCCCACAAACGATCGTTGGTTTAGGTTCTTCCAGGAGCTGCTCAACCATTGCTGCCATCGGGGCAGACTGCGGTTTGTTCGTGCCATCAAGAACCGGCGCGAGAGACTCAAGCAACTGGCGTTGTGCAACCTCCCAGATACCGACGCTGATAGGCTCGGGCTTCGACGAGATACCGTCCTTGACTCTCATGCAACGGAAGTGGCTTGTCTTTTAGAGGGCCGCGGTGTTCATATCCCAGCAGCACTCGCTATTGCCCTTCCTACGGCGACTCGGAACGATGAGGACTACTCTGCTCATATCTACCACCTTATTTCAAACATCAACGATGCGCAGCTCTTCTTTCAGTGCGGCTTTCGGGATACAAACATCTGGGTGACGACGGATCCCAGCAAGCGACCTGCTTTTGCGTTTTTGGATCTTCCTTATCTTCGCTGGCTTCATAACCACGGGGCCGATCCGCTCTTCAGAATCCTGTCATTCGAAGATGGCAGAGCTTTCACCAGCACTCACTTTATATTTTGGAAAATCGGTGAAACCATATATGAATCCCGGCCAGAATTAGATTTCCAAAGTTTGGAATGGGCCCAACAACTGCAATTCCCAGACATTGCTGATAACTGTCAATGCAGATGTGCAGCCGAGGGATGTACTCCGCTAATATATCTACTCAAAGGGCTGAGCCTCCCGAATGGTGTTCGCCGTTCGTGTATCCGCACGAGCGACGTTTTCCTAAATAACATGGCGAGCGTGACTGATGAGCTGCTGAGGATATCCGGTGGCAATTTTGGGCACCGGCACCTAATGGCCTTGTTGAGATTCGCAACACACGCCATGCTGGATCTCCCACACACTTGCTGCAATCCACGCGATCGATACTACTCCGCGCCGTGCCGATTCTCTGCGGAAGACGCTGATGAAATCTATCAAGAGCATGTGCCCGAGTTTCGACTGTTAGAGGACTTGTTGGTGGGTTGTGAGGAGGATTTGAAAACGATTTTATCAAGTCCTCAAGGAAGGGATGGTCTTGTATCTTACGTGGGGACCACCTGGTCTGAACGGGTTAAAGAAGCACTCACACGCCTTGACGATGATAAATTATCAGAGGAAGAAAGAAAAGGGGCCGAGGATATCGGTGTTGTTTGGGGGGCCCCCCCACCTCGGAAACCGTACAGGGGTACCCCACCGCCACCATACCTGGACGCCCTACGGCAAGCTGTGATAAAACACATGGAAACCGGAATTCTGGAATACGACTCGTGGGTGTCCAAGATAGGCATCTAGTAGCTTCTAGGCAAAGCCCGGGAGATTGAGAGGGGCTGGATCAGATTGAGTAACGTTGGAGACGATGTTTGTTGGTTGTTCTGGGCGAAGGGAACCGGGCAGTACGGTATTATGTCACGGTTATGGTGGAGGGGACTGGTTCTAGATTTCTGTTTGATGTTCAAATACCTGATGATGAGACCGCAGCAAGATATTCTTTGACACATACCCCATTGCGAGTCTGGTAACGCAAATATTCTACGGCCATTCGTCAGGATCTAGCTAGTGCAGACGACGCTGCCGGGGAAAAGAGGAAATGGAACAAAACAGGAAATAGGACAAAAAAGGAAGCAGAGTAAAACAGGAAACAGAACGGTAGTGATACGACAGCGATTGAGCCGGCGAGGGACCTGACGACCGCCAGGGGCGACACAGTTACGGCAAGATATAATGAAGAAGTAAGAGATTGTATCGCCTCAAATACATATACTAGGTAGTCGTGTAAGATTCCATTTGTCGGAGAATGTCGCATACGAGCTTGAGAACTAGACATGAGGTTATAGTCACTGAATAGATCATACGACGTCAAAGACACGCAGGTTCTGTAACTTCGGGTGGAATTGCATTATGATGTTCCCATCCAAGCTGCCAACAACATCTACGGATATCTATTTACAACAATGGCCAAAAATACATCTCGAAAAAAAAAAGAAACAAGAAAACTAAACCAAAAAAGCTTGCAGTATCCCACACCCTATCTCTCACCGCTTGCTCGCTGCATGCTTCATCCAACCATTCGAAGCCCATTCTCGTCCCGTCGACCAAATTCACCCAGCATATTGAACCCCGATAACGCCGTGTACCCAAAAAAAACAAAACGAAGAAGCGCATCCAGTCCCCACCATGATATGCATGCAGTCCCAATAAACACAATGACAGACCCTCCCGCCCAACATGTCGTCGTCATTACATACCATCCATCACCATCTCATCGTGTAGGTAGGCGTGTTGTTGCCCCTCAGATCCCATTCCCAGCCAGTCAGAAGGGTCCAGGCCCGAAATCAACCAACAACCCCTCCTTCCCATCCTTTTTTTCTTTTTCTTTTTTCTCCTTACTAGCCGTTTAATCCCCCAACTCGCCGCTGCTCCCGCTTGACGAGGTTGTTACTGTGCCGTGCACATTCTCTCGCGCTACGCTGACCAGGTGGTAGATGCCGAAGGCGATCAGGGCTAGCACGATGAATAGGATGATGATGATCACCGCGATCACGTCGTTTTGCTTCATTTTGGGTGTGATCGGTGGTGGTGACGGCGGGTGGGAAGAGTGGCACCCTCGTGGGCGAAGAGTTTGAGTGTTGGATGAGGTGAGAGCTAACTAGCTGGACTCGGTGGCTCGCTGGGCGTGAGGCGTTGAGCAATGGCGTTGGGTTGAGGTTGGCGGGACGAAGGAGGTTCGTGTGGGTGGTGTCTGTCCTGAAAGTTTGGCACCGACGGCGAGGGTTTGAAGCCGGAAGCCTGCGTGGGCGTATGGGTTGGAGCTTCACGTCAGACGGCGAAGTGGTTTTGCGTCAGGCCGGGACAGTTGGAGTCGTTCAGAGATCTGTCTGATGTTAGTTACCGGGCACAAAGCTTGTGGAGGCAAGTTGCGAGGAAAGGATTGGGAACAACTCACTGTATCAAGCAGCTCGACGTCGGGCTGAGGGCGGGGTTCTAGGTGTTGTCGCAAGCTCAAGTACTTCAACAGAACATAGAACACAGCACGTCGTTAAGTCGTAACCAAAAAAACAATTCCCACAAAATATCGTGAGATCGTCTCAATCGCAAACACAAATCGTAAGAGTCGCAGTAACAAGCGCAAGAAGTTGGGCAGCCCGCCGCGCAGCGCGGAACTGCAGGCACACGCAGTCAAATAGGATCGTTGCCCCGCCACCTGATTGTTCTGCAGCGAAAATGTCAATAAAAGAGAAGGCTGGGCTCAGCAGCGCCAGCGAATGCGTGGGCTTGGCGCACCAACCCCTGTAGGACAGGGATTGTTGGTGGGGAATCCGATTCCCAGCCTCTTCGGATTGTATCGTCTGATTGGCCAGTCCGGGCTTTGGGACCAGGGGCAAGCAACCGCGGGTTCCAGAATCCCGGAGTCGACATGCGCTGTTGTCATGGCTCGCTGGCTGGTGACGAGGTTGAGAAGGCGGCGTGAGTTGTTCAAAAGCGACGCAAGACCATCTCTCCGTTCTGAGGGTCACTGTGTAACCGTGGGTTTGATTTTGACAGCCAGCTGGTAAAAACGAACCTATATCGAACTAACTATCACTATTTCATATTAAAATAGAAGAAGCGACTGCGGCCCCAGAAACGCCGGCTTCCGGTGAGGGTTTCCGCTCACCCATCATCCCGAAAACATACTTCCCCTTCACAACCCAACGCAAGCAACCCAAAACGAAGGATGCCCCAGGATAATTCTCTCGCAAGGAACTTTCAAGAAGCCATTGCCAAAGCCATCGCTGTGTTAAGTTTTGAGGGTGACAAGCTGTTGCAAATCAATGGCCCATCGAGCTCCAACCACAGTCGGCTACGTTACTCCGGGGTAACCGTGCCCGGATCCCTCCTTACAACCTTCACATGGCGTTCGTAAAACTGAAGCATCTGCCCAAGGGTATCAGCCATTGACATCGACCACTGCGCCGAACGGGAAGCAACATACCTTCTGTGGGCATCTCTGGTAAATCACACTGGTGGAGTGTTGTGTCTTTTGCCCATTCTTCCAGGTCAAGTACACCGTCAATTTCCCCGAATCCTCGTCCTCGCACGCGTCGAGGCTCACGATATGGTCTTCCCAGCTTCCTGGTGGCGGTTTCCATGTCACTGCCTTCGCGCTCGCCGGTGGCTCGGAGTCTGCCGGATGGTCCCGTCTTGATCGTTTCCCGGCCGCCTGGGGTGTCGCCGATGTTGGCCGACCGCGCTTCTTTGTCTTAAGCGCCGCGGCGGTGTCTTCGAACAGTTTATCCCGGCCGCCGATACTCAGCAGGTAGTCGTTCAATGCGTCTGATGCGTTTTCGCTGGAGACCTGGGTTAGCCACGCAAACCTGACTTCCAGCAAGCTGGGGTGTCTTACACCAGGTTCTCCTCCGGCTCCCATGTCCGGTCTGACTTCTTATCGTAGCCCTCCCACTTCACCTCGAAGAGTGGTGTCCCCTGTTATTGCCGAAGTCAGCCCCTAATCTTCGTAGCCCCTCCCCACCCCAATCTATCCCTCACCTTATCAATCATGTGCGACATGATCTTTTCGACCACATAACTACCACCTATGTCAGCGGTTTCTCTTGCGCGCGCTGCCTCTTCAAGCCTTCCCCTCGTAGAAAGAGAGCCTTACACTTCCTCCTCCAGATCCTCGTCATCCTCCTCCCCATCTTGGTCGTCCTCGCCCGCATCGCCGTTCCGTTTGTCTCCCGAGCCCGATGCATCGTCTTCTGGGGGTATTTCGGTGTATTTGACGTCGGGGCGGACACGGCCGCCTGATTTGACTGCCGAGGTCGCGGACTGGTGGTCCATTTCGACGTCGGACCCTTCGTCGTCGCTAAAAGCTGCAAATGTGGAAACTCGCGGTTAGAGCCTGAAATTTCGTTGGTGAAGAGCAGGTGTTGAGGCTGGGAGGAAAGTTGTGAAACAGCGCCGCGGCTGATTGGCGACGCGACGCGTTGAGTGGTGATCAGGATTCCAACGGTTGTTGCACTTACCAGGCGGCATCTTGGTGAATTGTGGGGGTCATCGGGTATATTATGCTTAAGGGAAAATAACAATTGCACGTTGCCAAATCCACGAGCTTGCTAGCTGAGCACGTTCAAAATTACGGCAAGGCTTGCAGGCGTGCTGAAAGTCGTGATGGCTTCGCGAACACGGAAGGGGAAATAAACGGGGCCGCGGCGGAAACTCTTGATGATCACGTGAGACAGTGCACAGTTAGGGTTCGGGTTAAAGTTCCTGGTTGTAAGTCCCTCTATTTGTAATGTTCGGCTTTTCCCAGGAAACATAACTATGACAACAAGTTGCAGCACTTAGACATCGGCTAGATTTTTTAGTACCTTGATCTTATGGTTCGAAGGAACTCCAAGCCAACAATACCGGTACTCTGCCCTTCTAAGTGTTCCTGGATGTCGTTTCTTTTGGTGCATGAATAAGCGATACAACTGTGAGCTGCTATGTAAGAGTAATTCACCTCATCAAATAAGGTTAGCGGTCCAATTATTCAACCCTCTGGCCCCAGACTCTGGATAGAGCAGCTGGTGTACATAGTACGTCCGGTCTGCTGCAACGACCGTACAAGGCCGCTTCTCTTATCAACCACAGATGTTCTGCCCACCAATTAGGCAAATAGTTATGTTGTTTCCCTTCTGAAAAACCTTCACAACCTTTTAGATCTGCCGATTAATGAGAATAATTCATCCCACAAACACTAAGAACATAGTGGTGCAAGCTGGCGCCTTACTTCCCATATGTCAAGGTCCGCCAGGACGAAGCCCAACGAGCTTCGTTAGTTCCGAAGACGGTGACCATAAAGGAACCCCGCCTCCGGAATATATCCCAATCACATGTCCGGGCCCTCGCAGATTCATGCTGGCGGGTATGCCTTCCCTTCAACAGGGGTTCAGATCCAGTCGGCTTTGCGAGCACCTTGAAGAAGCTTGACATTGTGCGCCGTTACCGTTGTTTGTTTCACTCCTCCTCGTGGCGAGCCGTGCCGCAACCTTAAATATCCTGGTGATGGACTGTGGGAACCTTGTAAATTGGAATGGGGGCGAACGAAAAAATGGGGGAGCCTCGTGGGATACGGAACTCTCCTTCGTTCATTCGACTCGCAGCTTCTGCATTTGATGTGTTTTCGCCCGTAAATTTCCGGATGTACCTTCCAGTCTCAGGTTGTTTGTGGTTCTTGAGCTTCCCTTCCTAAAAGGTTCTGCCGATCATCAGTTCATATCAGATTGGAGGGGCATAATCGACTCCGAAGGAAAACAAAACTTCTCCAGGATGTTCTACGTCGACTGTCAACCGGGCTATAAGCGACCTCTCTCAACGTCATCTCCGGATATGGACCTGTCGTCCTTCTCCACCAACACGAAGAGCTTTTGGACCCAAATACCTCTGTTAGAAGAACACAGTGGAAAGGACGATAAATCTCGTTACATTACTTCGTACTGTCCTTTCCTTTACACTACACCGGCACTCGCTTTGCGGTTCACGGTTCTCGGGATCTCCCCGCTTCTCCACCTCCCACCTTTGACCGCCGCTGTGAGCAACACCGCACACCGACACTAGGGACGGTGAGCTCCACGCTGGCCGCCGCTTCGAGTTAACGCTGCCGCTAACTGCCGCTGCCGCGTTCGGGTGCATCCGCGCAAGGGAAGCCACTGCCCCAGTCCCTGGCGCGGAAGTTCTCCGATATCCGTTCATTTGCTCCATTCTTCCTGATTCTCAGGGTCCTTTCCTTCTGCGGGAGCGCATGAGCAAATGCGAGGAAGCCTCTCGTATCCAATCCGGCAGCAGTCCACTCCGCTGGGACTCACCCCCAGACAATTCGGCGGAGCTAACGTTGAAGCTAAGCAACTTCTTGGGTTCGCCAAGAAAGGAGCCATTGGCTCGGGGAGCCCCCTCGATGAATCCGGTCCCAGGCTCCCTGGGGGCGCCCCCAGGGGCCTTTATTTGATGATCTCGCTCAGCTCGAAAGGGGTGTCGGGAGCTGTTTGCAGTCGAAAAAGAAATACGCCGGTCTTGCATCGGCTTATTCCCCACGGCCATGACATTTGGAAAAGTGCCGAGAAGCAAGAGTCGTCCTCGACAACGCCTCGCGACCGTCCCCTTTGCTGAGGGATAGCAGCGGGGATCCGCCTGTTTCAGGCAAAGCCGGCAGGGCAGACAGGCGATAAAGCAAACGGCGGGAGACGCCAGCACCCGGGCTGTTCAACACCACGACGCAGAACTACGCTCAATCTGGGCAGAGAAACCACGCGTTAGCGAATAAGTGCTCTGATCACCCACAGCTTTCCCGTTCTTTTCTCTAGCTGATCGCAAACCGTCCCGCTTTGTGGCAACAGCAGCAACATGTCAAACACAGTTACGGATACCTTTGGCGGACCGCAAGAAGCCCACATCAAGCTTGCGGTCCAGGCCGTGATCGGCGCCAAGGGATTGGCGGGACCAAACACACTGAACAGTGAAGATTGATACCAGCGAGTCAGGGGACCGTCTTCCGCTGCTGCGTGACACATCGGATTTCTTTGTCCCCCCCAATCTCACAACGCCTCAACGGCGAGGCGATTGGGGGTGTCCAAAGACGTTGGATCCCATCTGCACCATCCCGCGCGGAGGTGAGCAGTCTGAAATCGGATGAATAAGCGGGATCGAGCAGCAAGACAAGGGGCAACCTGGCACTGTCTTCTCTGCGAGAACACGCAACGGATGCGACGCTGCGGCAAGCTGTCACTTTTTGCTCTGCTTGCTCTCTCTCTGCCTTCCTCGTTCATGACCCCCGGGCGCCCAGAAGGAAGACACGAGAGAGAGTGGGCAACGTAATGTTTACGTCCGTGGGAGCATGGGAAGTGGAAACCACAATTGGAGGGTCCCCAAATTGGGGTGGGTTGTCAAGCCCAGGCCCCCAGACAGCGTCCCGTTTTCTGTCCCCGGGGTCTGCTCCGCTGCTCCGCATTCCGTCCTCCGAGCCGCAACTAGCGGCTGCATCCTGCAAGCCAACAACGTCGCCTCAAAAACACACGCAACCCGGCTCAGACTCTGCCACTCACCGGGACCCTGGCTTCCTTAAGACCTTGTCCTTGTTCGAGGATGTTACCCAGTCGGGAAAGGGGGCCCTGATATAACCACTCCGTCTGGGTTTGGAGGTGAAGATGGCAGCGGGAGAAGCAAAAATGGTCCACCTGCCCATCACATCTCGACACTTATTAAACCGCGAGTTCCCCAAGAACCACTCTTTGCAGCGGCTCCGTGTCAACCTCCTCTGGAACGGCATCGTGCCTCTCTCTCTCTCTCTCTCACACACACACACGCTTTTCTCACTGTCACAAGTCGTAGTTGCTGGTGAGTAGCACTGCTGTTCCTTCCACTCGACCCCAAGTGCCCAGTGCCAGGCGGCCTTCTGATTCACCGCATCGCCTCTCGGCACGGGATTCGGCACGCCGCATTCGGCCCGGGACGCGAGGACGGAAGATGGAGGAGACCCCGAGCCAAACCTCGGAGGCCAACGCCACCAAGGCCGTCAAGGACAAGAACTGCCCTTTCTGCCAGCAAGCTTTCACCTCTTCGTCGCTGGGGCGTCACCTTGATCTCTACATTAGGGACAAGAACCCGAAGGCCCCAGATGGAGTTCACGATGTAGACGCCATCCGCAAAATTAGGCAAAACATCACGCGACGGCAGCCCAAAGGCACAGTGTCTCGACGGGCTACTTCGGCTTCCGTCACACCCATCACCTCAGCGAGGAAGAGTCCCGTTTCCGGCGATGCCGAATCCACCTCCACCAAATCACCACTTTCGCAAAGGGACATATCCCAAAGCGGGACAGGGCTGGGAAGCAAATACCCGTTCAAGCCTCGGTGGGAGGCAACTGGTGTCATCAATGAGCTTGGTCTGCCAGAAGGCGGTGTGGCCGGGGAAGCGGACCAGGATGATCTGAACCGAGGCACAAGAGCTGGGGCATCCCAACGGTCGGTGAGCCGGCAATCGCTAAAGCAGCAACTCGAGATGAGACAGCAGATCCAGGATGCGGAAGACAAGTCCAGGGCGGCCGAGTTGGCTCTGAGGGAGGTGCTCGGCTCATTGAGAGCCGCCAAGTAGGTTGACTGACCTGACATGGGCCTTTCTCGTCCCTCTCGTTTGGGACTGGCCATGCTGACTTCGTTTGACAGACAAAAAGTCGATTTGGACTCGACTCCCTTCGATTTCGACCCCTTCTCGCTGGACTTCCCGGCCTTGACGCTGCAATGCTTGGAGACGCCCCCGACGCTCTTTGCCTCCACGCAGCACCCAACACCAACCTCCTGGTCTATCCTACCGCCAGGGCCGAGCCAGCTTGAGGCACTTCATGCGTACTTCCAGCTCGAGTTTAGGCGGTGGAAGATTGCGTGCAAAGCCGCCACCACCGCCATCAATGAGGAGCTGACCTATCCTCCCTCCTTGGGCGTCATGAAGACGGACTCCGAGGCGGATGTCTTGCGGGCAGAAAAGGCGGCCGAGCAAATGGAGAAGCATGTGTATGACCACTTGGGGGCCACGTACTCGATCTGGAACAGTCTTGCGCAGGAGCAGCGTGATGAACTCTGGCGATTGGAGCTGGCGCGTGGGGTCGGCAGGAAACGGAGGGAAATCGAGAAACTGAAACAAGGGCAACAACTACTCCGCCAAGAGAACTCGCACCTCAAAGCTCAGATTGAGCAGCTGACTCGCCTCCAGCAGCCGCGCGAGTTCAAGATTGCGCCGCCTTCGACTGTTTACGTCGACGAGAAGCTGATGACGCACATGTTAGAAGAGGCGACAGGCAACAAGAAGCCCCTTGTCGGCTGCAACATTACCGACCGCCACACGGACCTGAGTACCGTCGTGTCGTCGGTCATCGACCGGTGGAGGAATGTGATCGTGTCGACGCGCTCGGCAAGCAGCGGTCTTCAAGCACAGCGTTCGCTCGACGCTGGGCCGAGCCCCCGGGGGTCGATCGGGGATCTGTCCCCTACGTCCCATCAACGGGGCCTGCAGCTGCCCCAGCGCTCTTTCTCTGCGCGCAGGAGTTACCCAGCCTCGCGGCAGCTCTCAATCGCCAGCATCCATGGATCAAGCTATCCTGCCTCGGCCGTAGCCTCACCGACGTCGGCTCTTACTCCGCGAATCCCAATGACGCCAGCCATCGTCAGCGCGGCGCCCTCGATCAGCATTAACGCCGACGATGAGGACGAAGCCATGAGTGACCAAAACGCGGAGTCGGATGCTGAAGCGGACCCTGGCATCGAAGCCGGAATAAATCCTGACGGGAGCAGCGCAGCAGGGGCACTTGATGTTGATGCCGACGCTGTTGCTGATGTTGATGCAGATGCGGATGGAGATGCCGACGTCGATGTGGACGTAGACGTTGATGTGGATGTGGATGCGGACGCGGATGCGGATGCAGATATGGACGACGGACCGAGCTATACCGACGCTCAACTTCACTCCATGCAGCCTCTTCAGGCCGTTCAGCTGATGCAGCCACTCCAGGCGCTGCACCAACAACAGCTCCAAGAACAGCTTCAGCAGCAGCACCAGGAGCAGCTACAGCAGCAGCAGCAACAGCAACAACAGCAACAGCAACATCAGCTTCAGGAACAACTCCAACACCAGCAGCTTCCTATGCACCAGGTTGTGCCAATGATGCTGCCAGTGCAGCAGATGAGTCAGTTGGAGGTGTCACGGACGCGCCAACAGATGGGCGGCGGAAGACGCAGTAATACGGACGACGGCACAGCTGGTTTTGTAGGGCATGTCCAGGGCCAGGCGCCGGGACGGGGCCGCATGCCAAGCTGGGCGTAAAGTGGAAGGGAAGAAAAGGGGATCCCAGGACCCAGGAGGCTCGGGCATTAATAATGGTCTGCATTGCATTGGGGATGTACATATTGACTTGGACGAGGAGGAAGGGACCTCGTCTTGTGGCGCCTCTGGGCTTGACGGCCAGGGCGCGCCAACTCTGGGAGGATGTGTTGAAATATCGGGATTATAGTAATGTTTAGAATATAGAACAAAACCTCACGGCGGGCGTGTTAAATTACCTGGATCCTTCCATGCTGTCTCGTTATTTGTGAGTAATTGTCGTTGCAAGGGCGTAAAGGGGTGCTTCTGGGGGTGTTGGACGAACGAGTCATCCACGCAGTAACGGTAAAGGGGCAGAATGTCTGGCTGTAGGGTTGGTTGGCCGTAGGGTTGGGGTTAGGGATAAACCTGTGCCTCCTGACTTTGACCTGCCCCACCTTGCACTGTTTGCTGTGACTCAATTGTCGACTCGAAAAAAATAACCCCGCTGTGGGGTTCTTGGTTTTAATTCACGAGGTGCCCTGCTCTTCTTGGGATTTCGGCAAAACGAAAACCAAACTTTTTACTTCCCCGTTTCCGGAGGGAGCAGAATTGTACCCGGTGTTTGACTCACCACTCTAACTAACTCCATTGGCCCCCGGCCCTTTCGAATTTCCGACGAAAATCTCCCAAGAACAACGATGGCCGACTCCACGAACCCCGCGGCCGCAGCGGCCACACCCGCACCCCCCACCGAAGAAGTCGCCAACCTGCACCTGGACGAAGTCACCGGCGAGCGGGTATCCAAGACGGAGCTGAAGAAGCGGCAGAAGGCGCGGCAGAAGGAGGCCGAGAAGGCGGCTAAGGCGGCTGCTGCCCCGCCCAAGCCGGCTGGCAGCGGCTCGGGCAAGCCGAAGGGTGCGGCGGGGGAGGAGGAGAAGGATTTGAATCCGAATCAGTATTATGAGATTCGGACTAGGCATGTTAATGAGTGTATGTTTTGTTTTTCTCTTTCCCTTTTCTTGGGTTGTTGGGAGGGAGGGAGGGGGGAGTGGGTGGTTGGGTTGGGGCTAACAGGTTGTAGTGCTGAAGAACCCCGAGACGAACCCGTACCCGCACAAGTTCCAGGTTACGTATGATGATTCCAAGTTTACGGAGGAGTTTGGACATCTCAAGTCGGGCGAGACGGCGGAGGATAAGGAGATTCGGATTGCGGGCCGGATTTATAACAAGCGGGCGAGCGGGTCTAAGTTGATCTTTTACGGTATGCCCTTCCTTCCCTGAGAACGACATCCGTCTCCCTACCGCCTAGCGAGGTAGAGAGACTGTTGAGAAAGAGGCGGAAGACTGACGTTCTCTGTTCCTAGACCTCCGCACATCAGCCGACACAGTCAGCATCGGCACGCACCTGCAAGTGGTCTGCCAAGCGCAGCTGGTCAAGGAGGGCGCGGTGTCGTTCGAGAAGCAGCACGAGAACATCCGCCGCGGCGATGTCATTGGCATTGTCGGGTATGCGGGCCGCACGAATCCCAAGAACCGCGTCGCGGAGGGCAAGGAGGGCGAGCTGTCGATCTTTGCGACGGAGATTACGCTGCTGAGCCCGTGTTTGCATATGCTGCCCAGTGTGCGGTTCCCGTTTTCGGATGGGGAGCAGAGGTATGTTTTTGCTTGGGGGGTTACTTTGAGAGGCTGTGACAGTTGTTGACGGTGGTTAGGGCTCGTATGCGGTATCTGGATTTGCTGTGGAACGACAAGAGCCGTGAGGTGTTGTGGCAGCGCAGCCGGATGGTGCGCTTCATTCGTGACTGTGAGTTGGACTGTCCCCGAGGGAAAGTTCATAACTGACGCGTGTAGTTTTCCATGAGCGCCGGTTCATCGAGGTGGAGACCCCGATGATGCACGCTATCGCGGGTGGTGCTACTGCTGTGAGTTTACTCGACTTGCCCAAGGGAGAGGGAGCCAACTTGGACTAACTTGATAGCTCCCCTTCGTCACCCACCACAACGACCTAGACATCGACATGTACATGCGCGTGGCCCCTGAGCTGTTCCTCAAGAAGATGATTGTGGGCCAGTTCCACAAGGTGTTCGAGCTCGGCAAGAACTTCCGCAACGAAGGCGTCGACCTGACGCACAACCCTGAATTCACATCCTGCGAGTTCTACTGGGCGTACGCCGACGTCTACGACGTGATGAACCTGACGGAGGAACTCGTGTCGTCGCTGGTGAAGGAGCTGACGGGCTCGTACAAGACGACGTTCACGACGCAGCACGGCGAGACGTACAACGTCAACTGGGAGGCGCCGTGGCGCCGGGTGGAGATGATCCCGGAGCTGGAGAAGGCCACGGGCGAGAAGTTCCCGCCGTACGAGGAGCTGCACACGGACGAGACGAACCAGTTCCTGAGGAATGTGTGCAAGAAGATGGGGGTCGAGTGCACGCCGCCGCTGACCAACGCGCGCATGATTGACAAGCTCACGGGCGAGTTCATCGAGAGCACCTGCGTCAACCCGACGTTTATTCTGGAGCACCCGCAGATGATGAGCCCGCTTGCCAAGTACCATCGGTCCAAGAGAGGTCTCTGCGAGCGTTTCGAGGCGTTTGTGTGCAAGAAGGAGATTGCCAACGCGTACACCGAGTTGAACAACCCGTTCGACCAGCGACTGCGGTTTGAGGAGCAGGCGCGCCAGAAGGACCAGGGTGATGACGAGGCGTATGTTTTTGCCCCATACAACGAGGCGAGATGACAGCGAGACTAACGTGACGCAGCCAACTTGTCGACGAGAGTTTCCTGAACGCGCTCGAATACGGCCGTACGTTCCCTTAGCTACTGACCTATCGAAGAGTTGTGACTGACTGGTTTTAGTTCCCCCGACTGGTGGCTGGGGTCTCGGTATCGACCGTCTTGCTATGGTAAGTCCATCCATCCTCAATGGCAATGAGTCGGACATCGAACTAACAGAGGTAGTTCATCACCAACAACTACTCGATCCGCGAGGTGCTTGCGTTCCCGTTCCTGCGGGAGGAGAACAAGGGCACCAAGGAGAAGTTTGCGGCGGAGGTGGTGGATGTGCAGCCGCTTCCGGAGGAGGGCATCCGTAGGTGATTTCTTCCGAGGGTTTGAGGTTCTTACGCTGACGTTTTGTAGCCCACAAATAGATCATCTCGCAAGAAAAGATGAGGATAGGCCAGATGTTAGGTCATGAAAATGAAGCGAGAGGGATATCCGACGAGACGAATTCTCTCTAGACGGACTTCCGAGTCCGAGTGTTGTATCAGTTCAGCTAAGACACGAGAACCCTATCGATGTCAAGTTCTACACAGCGTATCGATATCTGAGTGACCCCCGAGTAAACAAACTCAATACACGTGTAGGTTCTGCCCGTCTGATTCGCGCCCTGGCGATATCTCGTGTCGTCCCTATGTTTGTGGCTATGCAGGTCTTGGTGGTGACGCGGCTTCACGGTATCCGGAATGGCCCACACGGATCCCCTGTTCCAGGCTGTTCGGAGCGGGTCAACGGCTCGGCGCTGGTGGGGCTCCTGCAAGCGAGAGCGAGGTCAGTTTCGAGTGGATTTGCATGGGATTACTCATTACAGGAGAAGAGGAGTTTCCACGGGGGGAAGAGAGGAACGACAATGGGGTTCCAAAGAAATGGAGGTGGTGAGCTTTTCACAACAGTAACAATGGATTTAGAGAAATTAGGAGACATGAAAAACAGATACGGAATACACCTGCTCGGATGCGGCGTTTGCGTGCGTGTCGGATCCGTACACATTGTCCTTGCAGAGCCAAGACGGAAGGAACGACGCCCCCAGGAGGTCGCTCTCTCGGAGATAATTCCCGATGAATTCCACCTGATTTTCTTTTTTCTCGGTTTCTCATCTTTCTATCTCGACGGACATCTCAACGTCCATTCCACTCGAGTTTGAGATGGATTGATTGTTTTTTTTTACCCACTGCATTTTGATTGCATCCGTTCTTTACGTATTGAACCCCACAACATCGCATCTCATCTTGCAGCGCATCTTGCAGCAATTCGGCGCTCAACAGAGCACTTGCAGCGGTACGACCCGAGACAATCGCCAGGCTAAAAACCCTGAACCGCGTGGAAGCGCCGATCGCGCCGCGTTGGGTGGTTTAAAGATTTGGTAACCCGGGTCTATTATACTCTTATACGGATATATTACTTTGTTGTACTGGACCCCCTCCGGATTGGATTCGATTGGATTGTCCTGTATCCGACCGACGTCTGACGTCTGACGTCGTCGACCGGCCCCGGTCCTTCCGGTCTTCCCGGCCTCGACATCCCCGGTTCCGACCTCCCTCAACCACCGACTCGTTTCTCCTGCTTGCGCAGGAGAAACACAAAAAAGAAACAAACATGCTCCTCCACCAAACCATCACCCTCACCCTCAAAAACCTCCGTCTCCTCCTGATCCGCCACCCCCTGGCCACCACCCTGCGCGCCCTCATCCTCCCCATCATCATAACCGCCTTCCTCTCCTTCGCCCGCAACCTCTTCGTCCCCGCCGCCCGTTTCGGCATCACCTCCCCCGCGCACCCCGTGCGATCTCTCGCTGATGCGTTGAGTATTGCTGGGCCGGGTAGTGGGAGGGAGAATGTGGTTTTTGTGGATGGGGGGATGAAGGGGGGCGAGGTGGAGAAGGTGATTGGGGAGTTGGTACGGCAGGTGGAGGGCGTGGAGGGGGTGAAGGCGTGGAGGGTGGATTCGGAGGAGGAGGTGGCGGGGGTTTGTAGGGCCAGTTTGAGGGGGGTTACGGGGTGTTTTGGGGCGGTGGTTTTTCATGGGTCGCCTGATGAGGGATCACAGGGGGGAGTGTGGAATTATACGTTGAAGATGGATGCGTCGTTGGGGGTGGGAAAGATTGATGTGGAGAGTGATCGGAATGATGCGCAGGTTTATTTGTTGCCTTTGCAGCGGGCTGTGGATCGGGCGATATCAAGGTATTCTGCTTCTGCGGGAGAGGGAAATGGTGGGAGTGGAAGTGGGATGACGCCGCTGGGGGATGATGAAGAGGAGTACCCGTTCACATCGCTGACGGTGGAGGAACGGGCGGACCGGGTGCGGGTGATATACCAGAGCATGGTGATGAACTTTCTCGGCGTCACCTTCGTGGTGGCCGTCGTGGGCATCGCCTACCACCTAGCCGGGTTCATGGCCACGGAGCGCGAGTCCGGCATGGCCACGCTGATCGAGGCCATGACAGCCCCCGCGCAGGGAATTGGCGCGTGGAAACCCCAGGCCGCTCGACTGCTGGCCTACCACCTGTCCTTCTCCGCCGTGTACCTCCCCGGGTGGGTGGTATCGGCGCTGATCCTGTGGTCGGGGGTATTCGCGCACACGAACGCGGCGGTGCTGGTGTTGTATTTTGTGTTGTCTGGCCTGGCGATGGGGTCGATGGCGATGCTGGGGGCGTCGTTTTTCCGCAAGTCGCAGTTGAGTGGTGTGTTGGTGACGATTGTGTGTCTGCTGCTGGCGATTATTGCGCAGACCATCAGCTGGCCGAAGACGGGGGCCGTGGTGGCGCTGAGTTTGTTGTTTGCGCCGTGCAACTTTACGTATTTTATCTCGTTGCTGGCGCGCTGGGAGCAGCAGCAGTGGCCGGCGGACTTGGCGGTGTCGCCGCCGAATAGTCCTTGGTCGTTACCGGGGGTGGTGTTTTTTGTGTTTTTGGGGGCGCAGGTGGTGGTGTACCCGGTGTTGGCGGCGTTTGTTGAGCGGTGGTTGCATGGGAGTGCGTCGGGACGAACTGTCATGGAGCAGGCGCACGAACATGAACCTGAGCAGGGGGAAGGCGATTATGCGGTCAAACTGGACGAGTTCACCAAGATCTACCCACCCAGTCTAGGCCAGCGGCTGCTATCCCGTCTCTTCTCTCTCTTCTCCCGGTCCTCCTCATACCAACCCACACCACCTGTGGTAGCCGTCGACAAACTCACCCTGCAAGCCCCCCGCGGCCAGATCGTCGCCCTCCTCGGCGCCAACGGCAGCGGCAAGAGCACAACCCTCGACACCATCGCCGGCATCAACCGAGCCACCAGCGGCCGCATCACCGTCAACAGCACGGGCGGCCTAGGCATCGCCCCGCAGAAAAACGTCCTCTGGGACGAACTCACAGTCACCGAACACCTGCGCATCTTCACTCAGCTCAAAACCCCGCCCCAAGCCCGCAAGAGCAAGGCCACCACAGAACAAGACATCCTCTCCCTCGTCGAAGCCATCGACCTCACCCCGAAAGCCCACGCCCTCAGCAAGACCCTCTCAGGCGGGCAAAAGCGCAAACTCCAGCTCGGCATGATGCTCGCGGGCGGAAGCGCAGTCTGCTGCGTGGATGAAGTCTCGAGTGGGCTGGACCCGCTGAGCAGGCGCAAGATCTGGGATATTTTGTTGGCGGAACGGGGCAAGCGCACGATGGTGCTGACGACGCATTTTTTGGATGAGGCGGATTTATTGGCGGATTCGATTGCGGTGTTGTCGAGGGGGAGGTTGAGAGCTGTGGGGACGTCGGCGGAGTTGAAGGGGAGGTTTGGTGGGGGGTATCGGATTTGGGTGAACCGTCTTGATCATGACAACAACAACAATATCGACCGAGATTCGGGTGAGATTCCGGAGATTCAAGACGAGATACCCAAGGGTGTTCGGACGAGAATGGAGGGTGAAGAGACGGTGTATGTGGCCGACTCGTCGGATCAGGCGGCTGGTGTGATTCGCGCGTTAGAGACTGCTGGGATTGCGGATTATCGCGTGTCTGGCCCGACGATGGAGGATGTGTTTCTGCAGTTGGCTGAGGAGGCCCGGGTTGAGATGGATAAGGAAACGGCGTCAGAGAAAGAAACCGAGTCGGAAAGAGAAAAGGGGGACACCGAAAAAGACAAAGGAGTCGAGCTCACCTCTGGCCGACCCCTTGGCTTCTGGCGCCAGGTGTGGGTGCTCTTCAACAAACGCTGTGTCGTGTTCCGCCGCCAGTCCTTCCCCTCGCTCGCGGCCTTTGTCATCCCCATCGTGGCCGCCGGCCTGGTGATGCTGTTTGTGCGCAACCAGCCCGCCCTGGGGTGTGCCCCGTCCGAGCAGTCCTCGCAGCGCCCGGCTGTCAGTCTGAGCAACCTGTTTGACAACGACTTTGAGCTGTTCCTCGTTGGGGGGCCGCCGGATAAGTTCTCCGAGGAGAATTTACTCCGATTGTTTGGCCCACTGTACTCGGGCGCTTCCAACAAACTCTCGGCTCGCGCTACTACCCCGACAGACCTCTTCAAGAATCTTACGCTGGTGGATAGTCTGTCCGACTTCCACGATGCCGTCGTCCACTACCGCAAAAACATCACCCCCGCGGCCCTCTGGCTCGGCGACGCCCACTCCCCGCCGACCCTCGCCTACCAGTCCGGCACCGGCGCCGAGATGCTCAACGCCTGGTTCGGCCAGTGGGCTCTCGACATGCTGCGCACCAACGCCTCCATCGCCGCGTCTTATGCCGTCTTCGACACCCCCTGGGCCCCGGACGCCGGCAAATCCCTGCAGCTGCTGGTGTACATCTCGCTGGCTCTCAGCGCGGCCACGGCCTTCTTCTCGCTGTACCCGACCCGTGAGCGGCACACCCGGGTGCGTGCGCTGCAGTATTCCAACGGGGCCAGGCCGTTTCCGCTGTGGCTGGCTTACACGGGGTTTGACTTTTTTGTCGTCGTCCTGCCATCGGCAGTCGTCGCTATCGCCCTGCTCGCCGGCCTGGCACCGGGCCTGTGGTACCACGTCGGCTACGTCTTCCTCATCTGGATCCTCTTCGGTCTCGCCTCAGTTCTACTGGCGTACAACGTCTCCCTCGTCGCTCCCAACCAGCTCTCGGCCTACGCCATCACCGCCGCGGGCCAGGTCATCGCCATGCTGCTGTACCTGATCGCCTACCTGTGTGTCATCCTGTACGCCCCCGTCCACCGCATCGACAGTTTGCTGGTCGTCGTGCACTTTGTCGTGTCCGTGATAGCGCCTATCACGTCGGTTGTGCGTGCGCTGTTTGTCGCGCTGAATCTGTTTTCGACGGCTTGCGACGACCGTGTGCTGTCGGCCAACCCGGGGGGGATGTTGTTGTACGGCGGACCGGTGGTGTATCTCATTGTGCAGACTCTACTGCTTTTTGTCTTGCTAGTCTGGGCTGAAGGCGGGTTCCGTCTCCAGCGGTCGTCTCGTCATTCCCCGGAACAAGACGAAGAAGACGCCACAGCTCCTACGAGTCCGGACGACAACGACGGCCTCCGCGTCGTAAACCTAACCAAAACCTTTGGCTCCCACACCGCCGTCGACCACGTCTCTTTCACCGTCCCCCGCGGCCAGGTTTTCGCCCTCCTCGGCCCCAACGGCGCAGGCAAATCCACCACCATCTCCATGATCCGCGGCGACCTCTCCCCGTCCAAGTCCCAGTCTTCGGGCACACATAATCACAAAAAACAAAAAGGCGACATATACATAAACACCCACTCCATCACCCACTCCCCCCCCCTCGCCCGCTCCCACCTAGGCGTCTGCCCCCAATTCGACGCCCTCGACCCCCTGTCCGTAACCGAACACCTGCACTTCTACGCCCACATCCGCGGTCTCCCCCCTGCTTCCGTCCCTGCCAACATCGTCTCTGTCCTCCGCGCTGTCGGACTGACTCCCTTCCGCGAGCGGTTGGCACATACCCTGTCGGGGGGGAATAAGAGGAAGTTATCGCTGGCGATTGCGTTGTTGGGAAACCCGGCGGTGCTGGTGTTGGATGAGCCTAGTTCGGGGTTGGATGCTGCGGCGAAGAGGGTTATGTGGAGGACTTTGAGGGGGCAGGTGAATGGTGAGGGGGTTGGTGAAGGGGCTGGGGGGAGGGGGAGGAGTGTGTTGTTGACTACGCATAGTATGGAGGAGGCGGATGCTTTGGCTGGTGGTGCGGGGAGTTACTCTGCTGCAGCACAAGGGAAAGGGAAGGGGAAGGTGGGGATTTTGGCCGGGAGGATGTTGGCTGTTGGGGGGGTGGAGGAGTTACGGTCGCGGTATGGGGGAGGTGGTAACCGTTCTCAAGGGGGGAGTGGCCAGGGGGGGACTGCCCAAGGGGAGAAGGGGGAGAAAGGGGAAGGGAGAAAAGGGGAGAGGGTGTATGTACACCTGGTGTGTAAGGGAGCGCCGCGGACGAGTGAGGAAGAGGTGGCGAGGGTGAAAGAGTGGGTGTTGGCGGTGTGGCCGGGGGCAGAGGTCGAGGAGAAGACGTATCATGGGCAGATGCGGTTTTGGGTGGATGCCGGCCCGGGTCCTGCTACTGGTACTGGTACTGGTACTGATACTGGTACTGGTACTGGTACTGATACTGGTATTGAGAAAATGACGGGTGCGGCGGGATTGTTGTCGACTGTATCAGGGCTGGGATCAGGTTCGCACGGAGACTCGCCAGCAGCGACACTAACAAACCCAACCCCCGACCCCATCTCAGAGTCATCATCTCGCCCAGGCTCATCACCACAGCCAAAAGCAATCACAGCCACAGCCACAGGGTCCGACACAGAAACAGACACGATGGCACCCTCAGCTGCAGAGGAGATACAAGGGGGGCCAAAGACGACAAAAACAAGCATAGGCCCCATCGTCCTCCTACTCGAAGCAAACAAACACCGTCTCGGTATCGAACACTACAGTGTCAGTCCGGCTACGCTGGACCAGGTGTTTTTGACGGTCGTCGGGGAACATAATGTGCGTGAGGAGGGGTATCAGGAGGTGAAGAAGAGGGGGTGGTGGAGGTGGAGGAGATAGATAAGGGGGGACGGATAGGGGTACGGATAGGGGGGTGGATAGGGAGAGATAGATAAAGATGAGAGGGGGGGATGGATATATCTAACTGTGATTTCGGGGTAAATAGTGGGATGGAGACGGTGGAAGTGGATTGGTTGACGGAGTAGAAGGCGAGGGGAGTCCTGTTTTATTTGCAGTGTTGAAAAGATATATACGGGTGCATGGGGGTCGTGGATATTTTCTATGTATACCTTTTTTTTGAACTTAAGGGCAGGTATATACAGTCATTAGACATAGATGTATATTTCTCGCGTTGCTCCAAATATGTCATCTTTTCCCTTGTGTCACAGTATAACGCGTGTTTATTCTCGCAGTACAAGACAATGAGTGGTCTTTGACACATCTGAATTTATCTCATCGTCCTTGAGATTATTTTCCAAGTTAAGGGAAGTGAATTATTACCTGCCAGCCTAGTTGCTCCCCTCTTAACTATGGCTGTCAGGGCCCTACTTCAGATAGTTAGTTCGTAGCCTGCCTTTTGCCCATCACCAGAGGCTGGAGAAGGGCATCTGGAATTTGAAGTTCTTTGTACCAACGGGCTGTTCCTCAGGTCAACCGCCTTATCCTTCGTTATGCCCGCTCCCCATGGCCACCAAGGGGTCAAGGCTGATCAGATCGTGACCTTGTGAGTTGGTGTTCACCAGCCCCCACCAAAACCTCAATTCTCCAAAGATCTACAGCACACGGTTGACTCTCGGTTTGAGGAGATCAGGCATCAACATCGGTGATGCAGCAGACACGGAAGGAAAAAGGGTCCGTTGCCAAAAGGAAGGCTGTGTTGCGCCTGGAAAGAGGTTTTCTCGCTCTCGTTCTCTTTGGATGACCTTCCACTTATAGACATGATTGAGCTTCTCATTATCACAGACAGCAGAGCAAGAAAGAAGGAGTATCATCAAAACATAAAAATACAGGACCGCAATATCTAATATATGTAGCAACCATTGCTGTTACCGCGCCTTCAAGGACATGGGGGTTAGAAAAGTCCCCCACTAGATATCCCCTTTGTCGTCCTCCACACCTGCTCGATTAGGTTGAGATCCGGACTGTGCATGTAATGTCATGTGAGTGTGGAAGAACCCAATCGCATAGATATCTCCTCAAGCCCTTCATTTCCTCGTCTTTTTCACCTACCGCGGGGTGCATTCGGGGGTTCTCTTGGATACAAAGTCACGCGACAGTAGTCTGGTTGGAGGCTTCCTTCGAGGGCCCGGTATAGCTAGCTATTTGCAGTATGAACCTTAGGGCTAGATCCGGTTGTAATGGGCTATGATCACCGACGGCACCTGGCGTGCGTTGACCTTACCAATCCGAGTGCAGCACACCGGATGCAATATCCGTAGCTTCACCGCATCAAAGATGTTAGGGACAAATCCGGACTAGAGCATACCGTACGATTATGCTGTACTGTATGTACAATACCACAGCGATCATATCACATCACGCGAACTGGAGCTATCAACATGAAGGCATGTATGTACACACGATGCCTGATCAGGGCCTCACACCGAACGACACGACATGGGTGAAGAATTCAACCTCATCATTTAATCACCCGACCTTAAGCCAGTCAGTTCGCCTCCAACCTCAACCTATCTCAAACAAACAAACCCACACCAAACAAAACAAACCCCCACACCCCGAAAATTCCTAAAGAAGCCTTCCAAATCCCGCTCCTTCTCTATCTATCCGTCGTCCAGTTCTCCGACAGACAGAAGAACGAACGACATAAAACGCAGAAATAAAACAGGATAATAAACAACCCGCTCACCATAATAAAGATATGTAAACAATCCATCCACCCATCATCCAAGTCATGATGCGAATGGAAGTGAATTTATGTACAGCCACAACAACAACAACAACACAACATCCCAAGATATAAACATGCCAACATCACGCCAACAACTACAACACGTGGGCGTTATCAGAATCCCATCGAAATCCCATTGAAATCCTGTCAAAATCACCACCCACACATTCACCCACCATAACAGCATAAATCCCGCCTATCTACAACGCTTCCCCGCCCGATACAAACAACCAACCAACCAAACACAAAAAACTAATACCTCCCCCCCCTTTCCACATCCCTCTCCCACCCCCCCGCACTCCCATCACCCCCATGCCCATCCCCATTCCCATCATCATCCCAATACCCATTCCCCCTCGCCGGCGCCCCCCTCGAATAACCCCCCGCCGACCCCGGACCCGGATCCGGACCCGGGTTCATCGGCCCCGGTGTCCCCCGCCTCTGCTGACTGGATCCACTGGTACCACTGTATTCACTCAACACGTCCGCCTGGTCATCATACTCGCTTCCTTGTGCCTGTGTTTCCCGCGGCCCCTGCCTAGGTGCGTTGACCATATTCCGCAGCGAGCTGTTACTAGCGCTCGGGGTGTGATACGGCGAGTTATACGCCCGGAACGGGGATTGTTGTTGTTGGCGACTTGGAGGGGGCATGCCTCTTTGTGACCCGCTGTGGGATGACGGCATAGGCTGGGTCATGGACCGAGGTGGGGGGTGGTAAGGCTGTGGGGGTCCCCGTTGGGGGTAGGCATTGGTGGCGCTGCGGATGGGATAGCCGTCTGGGCCGACGCCACCGGGGCCGCGCGGGGACATGGGGTTGCTGCGGAAGGTGGTGGTTGACGGGGCGGGACTAGCGCGCCCGCTGGCTTGGTCGTCGAAGGGGGGCCTGTCGGGCGGGTAGGGTAGGTTGTTGGGGTTGGCGCTGTTGGCGGAGAAGAGGGATCGGTTGTCGGGGTGGGGTGATCGTGTGTCGACGCGGAGAGGCATCCGGCCGTCTCCTGAGTAGGGTTGTCTGTCGTCGGAGTAATGAGATCTCGCGTCGTCAATCCGGTTGTCTGAGTAATGAGACCTGTCGTCGTCGTGTATCCTGTTATCCGAGTAATGGGATTGGTCGTCGTACTGCGGCATCCTGTTGTCTGAGGGATACGGCAGCGTCGATTGGTTGCGGGGGCCAGGTCCCTGGCTACTGAAGGACCCGGGCGACAAGACAGACGGCGGGAGCGAAGGCACGGGTTCCGAGGTGAAATTCGCCGGGCTCGCGGTGTAGCCCCGTAGCGATGAACCGTTCGACGGCATCCGTGCCATCTGCGGGCCGGGGCCGTAGCTCCGGTTGGTGGACGACGTTGCGGGCCGCGCTGGCGGGTACCCGTTCAGGTCCAGCGGCGGCAGGCTCGGGGTGGACGCATCAGGGGACGCCATGCCCATCCCGGCCGCGCCGCCCAGTAGAGACGCATCGGACGAGTACTGGCTTGTCGCGGTCGTGCGGGTGTCGGTCCGCAAGGGCATGCCCGGCCGGCGACCGAGGCTGTTCATCTCGATACTGCCTGGCGTGCTCGGGCGCGAAGGCTTCTCGGCGAATGTGGCAAACGTGTCGGCCCGGTTTAGCGTGGGCATCTCGGAGAGGTTGTCGTCGCCGAGCACAGGGATGGATGGCTTCATCGTCATCGGCCGTTCGCCACCGCCCTTCTTGGCCGCCTTAAGCTCCGCCTTCTTGCGTTTCCGCTCCTCTTCCGCCATCGCCTTCTCAATCTTCTTAGCCACGATCTGCCGCAGCCGCTTGTTGACCTTGCGCTCGCAGAAGCCCGTCAGGCCGCCGTCTTCGCGCGGGATGTAGCTCCACAGGAAGAAGACGAAGAACAGGGCCGCCAGCAGCAGCGACAAGAACGAAAAAATCCAGATGATGAGAGTGAACACCATGCCGGACAAGACAACCACCTGGCGCGGCTCCTCTTCCGCCATGATCCGGATTTTGTCGAAGAAGTCGGACACGGACGATTCAAAGTTTTTGTCGTGAACATTGATTTTTCCAGCGTACACCGAGTACAGCGTCAACGCATTGACGACCTGGCGAGGCCCGGAGCAGAGCAGGGTACGGATCCAAGCTGCTGCTGTTAGCTACTGTTTTGAAGATTATCATGCCCGGGGGACTCACATTGAAAGCTGAAGAAGCTAAACAGGGCGATGTACTCCGCCCCCTTCTTACTCTTGGTGAGTTCCGCAAAAACCAGGAATCGCTTCCACCCGCGGCCCTCTCCCATCCGGATACTCTCCAGGCGCGCAGCTAAGCTGTCAAGAAAGCATTCCGCCACACTGCCACGGCGCATGATGGTGATGGCACGGAAGTATTCATACGCCAAGTTCGCAAAGGACAGCAGGATACAGACGGTAAAGATCCATTTCGAGATGTCGAAGTCGATGATTTGGGATGGTTCGATCGAGCCGGACCATTTGTTGAAGGCGAGCAGTTGGTAGGCCGTGAAGATATCGACGCCGTAAACAGCGAGCGAGATGAAGAGCGAAAACCAGAGATAGCCGTAGGCAAATGGTGACAAGAACGAGCCGGCCTTGAAATCATTGAGGCTCTGGAAAACAATGGTTAGCTGGGGTTATACACCAAGCCGTCTTTCCGAAACTCACGATGAAATCCCATTTCTGCTCGGGGTTGACTTGGACGTCACGACGGCGGTGACTGAGGAAACCCATCGTATGGACAACGCGAGCCAGGCGCGTACGGGCTAGCCGGATCTAAAGGAGGGTAATCGACACGGTCGAGAAGGGAGATGAAGCTGAGGTCGCAGACACAATCGATGTGTCCTCGCGGGGGTATCGTACAACAAGAAAAGAAAACTGAAGCGCGGTGATCAGAAACCGCACCGCGTACAGCACAAGTCGCTCCTCGCCTGCGAAGATGGCGACTGTGCCTAGGGTCGTGATAGAGAGTGCAGCACGCTCCCAGACTCGGTCGCTGTTCAGGAGCGAAGAGAGGAAAGAACAAAAAGAGAGCGAAACGTCAGAAAGTGGGTCGAATTGGTCGGTTCGGAAAGGCCCAGCGGTGGCCTCAACAGTGCCCTCTCCTCGCTATCATCGCGATGACGGTATTGACCGGGGATCCGTGGTGGTGGAAAATAATGCGGGCGCCCGTGAAGCAGGGAGTGGTTCCCTCGGCGCTGTGGGGGGGAGAGACCGGAATCGCGATGGTCTGGAGAAGGAGTGGACGCTCACAGCAGGAAGGGCGATGTTCCGGGAAGAACAGCACCGATGGGCTGGGCTAGGTGGATGTCGAGGGGTCGCTGTGGTGGATGTGGTGGAAGGAAGGCCTGGAGAACCCAGTTTGATCGGCTGGGTACAGGCGCAAGGCTTGGTGTCAAGTGGACCGAAGCGGAAAGGATGAGACGATCCGAGTGGGAGGGGTATCCGCTGAGAGGGGTTGCGATGGTTATTGTGTGGTGGTGGTGCTATTGTGCAATTGTTGGGGAACAATACAATGAATGAATAACCCGCTGTGGTTGTGAATCGCGTCGCGCGTGGTCTGAAGTTCACAACACAAAAAGGAGGGTATGTACTGGCGGCCTACAAAACGACAGAATAATGAATGGCTGGATCGTCAGGCTGTTTCCAACGGATCCGAAACGGCTGCCCTACGAGGTGTAAAGGGTCCAGGGAACGAGGAAGCTCAAGAGCAAGAGGGTGCATCTGCGACGGCGGAGAGGTTAAGGGGCATAACCCAGCAAGGGGCCGGGGTCACACTCGCGAGGACGGGCCCTGTCGGCGGCCGCGGGAGGCTGCTCGTATTGGTCGGATGGGGGCGTGGACGCCGGGCAGCGGCGTGGAGTACATATAAAGCGTTATCTCTCTGGCTTTTGAGTTCTTTAAACTTAGTTTATTGTAGTATCTCTTAGCCTGAATGCAGGTACCGGACCCTGGTCGTCCCTTCCCTGACGCCTTCCCGAGGACCCCTTATCCAGTCTCATGATTGGCCCAACCAAAAACCCCTTGCAGCGCTCCATCTGAATTCAGGCCCTGTGAAACACCCACCCAACCATGAGAGGAAAAATCAACCTGCGAAACACGGAAAATTGATGCCGACAGCAGAAATGCCTGTCTCGGCTGCATCGGCGGCTTGATGACCCGCACGGAGGCAGCCGGCTTCCTTCGACTTCTCGTCGTTTTGAAGACTACATAGTACACAGTACTTCGTAATGTTGAGTGTAAAAACGCGCGGGACGAAATTGATGCGATGATCGAAATGGTTCATGGCCTGTTGGAGCATACGCAAACAGCGCCTGACTTCCAACCGCATTGCAGCGCCGGGATATTGTTTGGTCGCATTTCTATTTTCGACGAATCCATGCCTCACTCGCCCGCAAACTAGCACCGCCAATTTCGAGTCTTTTGAAGACCACTGAGAATGCCTTGGGTCTGTGGACGGAAGACGAGACGGATTTGCAGTTGTCGAAACCCCAAATGCGCTGAGAGGTGGGATGCGGGCCAACCAACTTACCGCGCGCTTCTTTGGGCTACACAGCGTAACATAAATGGACGAGACACCGCGATCTGCAATGCTTTGCCAACTGGCCGCCCTGATCTTCGAGAGTCCGTTGGGTACGGGTTTGCAGCGACAAAACTGGTCGTTCGGCTTTGACCACTGCTGTGTATTCGGCTTTTTTTTGTTTGTCAGAAAAGACCTGGTTTCAGGATTGAGTCGTGGCAGATTCGCAGGCGAACACAGAAAGCAAACACCAAGATCTGCAGGTACAAGTGTAACTTTTGGACTCAGCTAACCACTTCTCGGCTCTAAACACGCACACATGGACTCCATCGCCCCCAGCATATTCCCATCTACTTCGTCAGCGTCGCCTTCTCGCCATTCTCCCCCCATTCCTTGACCAAGTGGTACTTGACCACCACCCGCAGCTCGAGCTGCTCCGTCTCAGTCAGAGCAGTCGTGCTGCCCCGTCTCCTGCTCCAGCTGTCGGCCGTCTCCTTAAGCTTGGCCTCGCCGTTGTCGTCGGTCTCATCGGGGTTAGCGAACTGGTAGGTCCGCCACTCGGTGTTCGTCCTGTTCAAGTCAGCGCTCGCTCGTCGGACCGTCAAAGAGAGTGCAGTAAAAAAAACCTGGCTCTCGAGAAAGAAGAAGACCTACCACCCCGTCCCCGTCTGCGGATCCATCCCATCATAATCCTGCGTCAAAAAGTGCAGAATCCCCCCATGCGTAACAACCGCCACATGCGCATCCACCCCCGGGTTCTTCTTCTCAAACTCCCTCCCCAGCTCCCTCAACCACACCCTCGCCGTCCTTGCCCGCGCCTCCAACCGCTCCATCACCGGTGCCCACGGACTGTCCAGGCTCAACTTCTCATTCCACCCGTCCACCACCAGCCCCAAATCCACCTGTTTCGCCCTCTCCTGTCCCTCCCCCGCCGCCTTCGCAGTCGGCCCAAACTCCCCCTCCAACACCCCCCGATCCGACCCCGTATCACACGCCCACGGCGAAATCTCCTGCAGTTCCGGAACCGCCACAACCTTGGTCGTATCCGCCGGCAGGCGGGCGAGGGCCGGTTCAAAGGAGAGGAGACAGGTGTACAGGGTGCGGCGTAGCGGGGATGCGACGAGGTGGGTGATGAGGTGCTGGTGCGGGAAGGAGGCGGCGAGGGCGGCGCATTGCTCGCGGCCGAGAGGGGTGAGGTCTGGGTCGGGCAGGACGTGGTTGGCGGCTGTGAGGTTGTGGAGGCCTTGCGCGTGGCGGACGAAGTGGATGTAGGTTGGCATTTTGGGTTGCCTTTTGGTTTGTTTCTAGGGTCGGTTTCTTTCTAGGGGTTCTTTCGTGTCTAATTACGGTTGATTGAGTAAGTACGTGAGCGAATCGGTATGGTGTGTTTGTTGAGTAAGAGCTAACTCACGATCGTTCTCGTTGTTGTTGCAATTAAGAACACAAAAGGGGACGAGAACACGAGAAACCCTCGAGTCCTCAGGAACGTGGGAACGTGGGAATGTGGAAGGCGTGACAAGTTATCTCCGAAGTGCAACAGGAGAAACCAAGAAGTTGCACCAAACCTGTCAAACCGTGGCAAAAAAAAAAAAAAAACGGAAAAGACGAGGCAATGAACGAAACACAGCAGTGTACGAAGTACAAATATCGAATACAAAGGTAGAAGAGAAATAAATCCCTGACTCACCCAGCCCAGCCCAAACAAACCTCAACACCCGACTCACCCCCCTTCTTTTCGTTCAGATTTCCCCTCATCCCAACCCATCATCCTATCTTCCTGTCAAATCGGTACCTGGAATTGCCCCTCTTCTCCACTTCCTCCTTTTGACATCCGGTCCGGCCTTGTCCTTTATCGCTTCACTAGGTAATTCAGCCACTCCGGCTTGTCAGCAGCCACCTGCAGTCAGTCCACTTGCAGTTCTAGTTCGCCCCACGAGCCCCGTACATCGTATCATATCCGCCCCCCACTCTGTAACTAACTTTGTCCCCGCTCTCAATGGTGTCCTGGAATCGGGACTTGGGCGGCGGATGGTAGAAGCGGAGTTGCCTAATGGGGTATTCCGTCGGCCGTCATTGTTATCCTGGGTTTCCTTCAATAAAACGAAAGGCAACAAGGCGGCAAATAACTCTACAAGTCTGGGGTTATGGTTAACAACAACAGCTCAACAGCGGGGTAGGTCGGTTGAGTGAACTAAGCTGTAGTGGGGGTAAATGCATGAGACTCGGTAGTTGAGTTACGTCAGCCTTCGTCTCAATCACAACTTGCTCCCTGTGACCTAACCTTCACTTCACCCACCGGTGCTTTATAGCTACAAATTAATCCCATCATCAAAACACAAAGCACAATCTCAAAGGTCAAGATTCAAACAACCAAGTAACCAACAGAAGAAACGCAAATTGTTGTATTCCTTCCCGTGAAAACGCCCAACAGAAAGGAGAACTTGGGGGTACGTCTGTAAGAAAATGCGAATCATACACTGGCTGTGCTTGTTCCTCCCGCGTCTTTCTATGTATCTGCATGCTCGTCCTCGTCCTCGATCCCCGTCATCACCCGTACCCCTTCCCACCAGAATACCCAAACCAACCACCCATTCACTCCCACACCTCCCCCGCCTTTCCTTTCACACCCCTCATCCCCACCAACCCCCCTTCTAAACAAATACCCCCCCTCACAAATCAATCAAACTCTCCTCCATAACCGCCTGTTTCGGCGCATGCTGCGGCGCCGAAGGGAACGACTCCTGCACATACCCAGCATACGCCGCACTCGGCGGCGGAGCAGCAGCAGCAGTGGGAGCCGCCGCCACAGGCTGAGGTTGGATCTGAGCATGCCACACGGGCGGAAGCTGGGTCTGTTGTGCTGCGGAATGCTGCCAGTATGGTTGTGATGGCTGTTGTTGTTGCTGTTGGGCCTGCGGTGGCTGCTGTTGGTGTTGTTGGGGTTGAGGTTGGGATTGGTGGTGAAGTTGTTGGGCTGGTAGCTGGGGTGTTTGGTGCGCTTGTGGCTGGTATGGCTGGGCGGCCACGGAGGCGGGGGTTTCCGGGAGAGAGGGTTGATAGGAGTGCAAGGGCTGTGAGAGGTTGGGGTAGGGGGACATGGTAGGGTCGGGTGGAGAGCTAGGGATCTGTTGGGGAGGTTGTTGATGCTGTGGCGGTTGCTGGGACTGCGGCTGCTGCTGCTGGTTGAAGTAGAAGGATGCGCTCGGGTCGGCCGTGGGGGTAGTGCCAACGGAATCGCTCTGCGCAGGCGCGGCGAGGTGCGCCGGGGTTGGTGTATGTTGTTGCGGGCGAGTTGCCTGGGGGGCCTCACCCCCAGCCGGGTAGCTCGGTTGTTGACCGTACGGCTGCGCAGGAGCAGACGGGCCCCAATTGCCCGTGTGTTGAGGCACCTGCTGCGGAGGATACTGACTGGCCGCCGGTGCAGCTACGGAAGCACGCTTGTCATAGCCGCCGTATTGTGCTTGCGGTGGCTGCTGATACGAGGGGTGCGCCGTCGGGTGACTATAGTCCTGTTGCCGGGGCTGCTGCTCGCCCGTGTAAAAGTTCTCTGCTGTCCCAGGAGCATTCGGCGCGCTTGGCTGTAGCGAGGGGTACGGCCCGGGCGTCTGCCTCGGCGGAGGGAGGTTATAGCCCCCAATGCTGTGTTGGCTGTAGGCTTTTGACAGGCGCTCTTCCAGCATGCGGTCGTAGTAACGCACAACAGTGGACAGCTTGGCGTGCAAATCAAGGAGCGTATCTGAAAGTTGGTTAGCGCCCACCGACTTAAACTCCACTCGTAATTCTTAACTCACCATGCTTGCTCATCGTTTCTCCATAAGTCCGCGCAAGCTTGGGCCGAAGCGTGCCGATGCTATCGTACAGTTCCTGGATCTGGGGCTCGCGCAAGATCGTCCCCGGCGGCTGCGTTTGGAGGCGATCGACGAGCGTGGAAAAGAGGTTGATGTTCTCCGCTTCTACCGGTGTGAGCTCGTAGTCGTTCTTTGGGAGCGCAAACGGAGCAGGAGATGACGAGGAAGCAGACGGGCCGGACGCCTGCTGTTTAAGTGCCGCAGCATGCTGCTTTTTCTGTTCCTCCATGTCGGCAAGCGACGCCGCAATGGCCGCCTTCAAGTCTGCATCCTCCTCCTCAACGACCTTGGTCGGAGTGTGGCCATTCGTCTTCTGCTGGCTCGCAGGTGCTGGTTTCTTGGCCGCGGGAGCGGCGTAGTTTCGACTGTGGCTCTTGACCTCTTCGAGACTCATCGCTAGCGCCTTCTTCAGGTCCTCGTCGAACCCGTCATCCACTCGAGCGTTCCGTGGCTGCATGGCCGATCCGCGAGGCTTCGATGGGAACGAAGGTTGCGTTGGCGAGCGTTCCTGGCCGACCCCCCCACCCCGTTTGTCTGTCAGTTTCGCATAACACCCATCATCCACCCGAACCGCCTGCAGAATTCCGAGGTGAGGCAGCGGCAGGGATTTGCTCGAGCACTGCTGATCGAAGCAGTTGCCACAGTTGCGGCAGTGGTGCTTTCGGTTTGTAAACGTGAATGCGGTTCGGCATCGCATGCAGACATCGGAGTCGACCCACTCGGGGGGCTAGCAATAGTTAGTTTCCCGGTTCTAATCCCCATCCGCTCCAAAACTAGCAAACGTACCGCACTGCTGTCGATCATACTGCCAGACACCGTAACCCGCGGGGGAAACTGGAAGCCCTCCCTCTGAAGCGTCCTGTACACCTCTCCGATATACCCCAATTCGTAGCGGCCCTCCGCGGCCGAGGCCCAGGACTGGATGAGCTCGAGGATCTTGGAGCGCACTTCGGCGTTGACAGTACCGGGGCCGACAGCCTTGAGCAGCGACACAAGACTTTCCATGAACTCCCGCGACGCGATCTCGGCGAGGAAGTGGGCGCCGCCATTCTTCACGCAGGTATCGGTAAGCTAGTCAAGTTAGTAGACGTACACCGAATGGGGTGGGGGAAACCGAGGTAGCAAGTCGAGGCATACGTTGAGTGCGCTGAGCTGGGTGTTTGGGTTCTTGTTGCTGATGCGCTTTTTGAGCGAGCGCATAGCCTCCTTCGGCTGGACTGTTTTTGAGCGGATGATGTCGGAGATCTCGAGGTTAAGCGCAATGTCCTCCCTGTACACGGTAGATGTCAGTGCGAGTCCCGTCGCATGCGCGCGCTGAAGGGAAAGGGCTTGGTGTGTCAGTACAAACTGCTGCTGGTAGCCTTGTCTATCTGCTCGTCCAGGGCATTATTGGCCCCGGAAGACCACCACCCCATCATCTTGAAAAGCTAGAGGGGAAAGGCAAAGTTTGCGATTGTCGGATAGGACAGAGATTAATGTCGATTGCGAGACTCCGTGCGACTGTGAAGCTCTGTCTCGAGGAATGTGCAGTTGCGGGGCGAGCGCGTGGGAGCGAGGGGCTGGGAGTTGTTGGCCGTTTGTGAATCCTGCGAATCTAGGTCTGCGATATTGAGAATGCTCCAGCGACGCAAGTCACGTCTCTACAAAAGTAGAGCCAAGCACGAGGGTGCGTCGGGAGGTGTGGTGGTCTGGTAGGTTACGCGGCGATGTTTGCGATGGAGAAGGTTGGAGATCTGATGCAGCTGCCTTGTCGTTGGTTACGTATGGCCGGCCATGGGGCAAGCAGCTTGCCCCCGGCCCGGCTAGCGGCCAGGGCGATGTCATGCCATACCCCTGTAAGTATGGCGTTGCGCTTCCGGAGAGACTGGACCCACCGGGCAGCTGTCGCTGGTCTGCTGGTGGTGTCTCAACTTCGATGCGAGTTTCCAGCTTGTTTCTTTGTCCGCCGGGCTGGTCTGAGTGGTTTAAATTACATATATGTATCTTTAAGGAAAAGATATGTGACATTTTACACTATGGTTTACAAATTGTGAAGTAGTAGTCTATGGCATCTTACAAACGAGCGTGAGCGTATTCAAGGTGCTCTGGCGCATGGTGGCGGCTCCAGCTGCAAGCCACCGCCAAGCCCCCAGAAGAGACCGAGGACGCGGCCGCATTCGTCACACTGGCGGAACCCCCCGGCCTTAAAGGTTCTCCCCCAGAACACCCCACATGACAGCAAGTCAACAGTGCCAAAGTGCGCGGGCACCTCTACGTTCAAAGTTTCCCGTCTTCCATCTGCAAACACCGCTTTCGGCATTCCGCGGCGGAAGCAACAAAGAAAATCACCTTCCCGATCAAAGAAAAGAGCACTCCGACAGCCATAGCTTTCGCCCTCCCCATTCCAGCCGCGGCCTGTTCATCTCGCCCTCAACTTAGTTTTAACTAGACCATCCCATCCTTACCTAGTTAAATTGGGGGTTGTTCTAGATACATACTCGCAAACCCACGCGTCACGGAAGCTCGAGAAACGCAAACTCTTTTTCAACATTACATAACTATTAGCTGCCGTGACAATTCACCATCATTCCCGAGCCATGAACCCCTTACTCCCGACATAGTCAACGACGCGCACCACCTACACCCCACAACCCCGCACCGTACGGGCTTGTCCAACACAGACGTTGCGCGTCCACCAACACCACCACCACCACTTTGCGCTTTGCGTAGGAACGAGGAAGCCAGAGACCGGCCCCCTAGACGATGCCGGGTTTAACAAGCATGCTGGACGATGACCCGCCGTCTGGCGGTGTAAACGGGCATCCAAATGGCTCCAAGCGCCCAGGACGCACGTTTCCTCACATCGATGATCTTGTGAATAACACCACCACCGACATCGACCCGCACGCACCCATCGACACACTCCTTCGACTGGCCCAGGAAGGGCTTAAGCATGCAGAGAGCTCGAGGTCGTTTGGCCGGCCGGACCTGGCGCTCAAGGAGTACCTTCGGACAAACGACATCCTCCTCACAATTATTCCGCACAGCAAAGACTGGACGTCCCTACGGCGAGACAGAAATAAGCAAGGGCAGGCCTATAATAAACTCTTGAAACAAGTCAAGGACGCGGTTGATGATTTCGAGGCTTGCAAGGAGCGAATACGGGAGGATAATGCGAGAACGGGTGTCCAACCGACTGCCCATCAGTCCAGTGCAGGCTCAGGGTCCGGGCCGGCAGTGGCACAGACAGGTGCCGTGAACGGTCAAAGAGAGAACCTTAGATATGTGGGGGGCAGTGGGACGAGGGAGAACGGGGTCCCAGCCTCCCCTCCTCCCAGGACCAAACCCGTGGTCCACCCAAAACCACAAAGCCTCCACGGTAAGGCAATCCGCCCCGGTTCTGCGACAACCCCCGTCCTGTCGCAAGACCTAGTGCAGAGGTTTGCGAGCTTACGGGGGGCTCCGGACGCCACCCAGAGCGCTCACACGAGGACCCAGTCGGCTGTTTCTCCCTCCAGCGTGTCGATGAACGGGGTGATTACTGGGCTGCCCAGGCCTCCAGATGCAATCTACAACCCGCCAAGGGGCACGATCACTAGCGAGACAGCGGCCCTTCCTTCCAGCGCCCCCCGGGGCATGTTCACAAGGACAAATTCGACAGCGTCGCTCAATGGAGCGAGGAATCATAAACCACAACCACAACCACCCCAACTTGCGCCAGTGAAACGACCAAAACTGTCGATACCAGACGGGGACACGATAACCAGTCAGGAGCTCTTTCGACTCATGCAGGCCGGCGCTAGGGATCTCTCGATTCTCGTCATCGATATCCGAAGCCGCGAAGAATTTGACGACGGGCATATCATGTCCCAGGCGACCATCTGCCTGGAGCCCGAGGTACTGTCGAGACACCACATCTCGGCGAACGATCTTGCTGAGAGCATGGTTCTGGCGCCCAACTCGGAGAGACTGCTCTTTGAGAAGCGCCACGAGTTTGGCATGGTGGTGTATTACGACTACGACTCCGTTCGCATTTCGGACCGGCCACAGGACCCGCAGGCAGAAGCTGTTTTGAATCTATACAACGCACTCAGCCATTACGATTTTGACGCCACACCAGAGTCAAGGGTAGTCCCGAAACTACTGCGCGGCGGCCTGGAGGCCTGGGTAGGTTTAGTTGGCAGCGGGAGTCTCCAGTCGTCGACCACAGCCACTACATCAGGGACCTCGACAACGCCGATGGTGCGGTCTTTCGCGAGCCGTCGCCGCCAAACGTACGTGACCCGACCAATCCAGGACGCAGCCGAGGCGAAGCGGTGGGAGGAGACTATTGCAGAGGCCGGTGGGATATCACCCATTCGAACCACCGAGGACTTTCTGCGCCGTTTCCCTCCGATCTCCGAGCACCGCGAGTCCATGGTCTCGTCGCCCGTCAGCCCCCCAGCCAGCCGACCGCAAAGCCCATTCCACTCGCGATTGTCCCACGAGGAAAACCTCTACACCTCGCTTCCCTCGCCGCCTATGCGCCCTCCTCCGGCAATTCCCCGCCGAAGTTATAGTGGGCTGGCCGAAGCCGAGGACAGCGCCGTCGTGATGGCGAAGAAAGCCGGGGCGCAAGCCGTAGATGGCGTCGAACGGAAACACCGTACCGGGCTGCAAAATCCGGGGGTCTTTTGCTTTGCAAACAGCTCGCTGCAAGCCATGTTCGCTACGCCGGGCTTCGCGCAGGAGGTGTGGACCGGCGCTTGGAAGGGGGTGTACAAGGTGCCTATGAAGCCGGATGAGAACCTTGAGAACCCGCAGCTACTGACCAAGTGTCTGGCCAACCTGTTTCACTGGCTCAACCAGGGGTCGTTCCAGTCGCTCGCGGCCAAGACGTTTATGGTAAGTTCCTCTATCCAGGTTACACGGGGCTTGTCTTGCCGTAGTCGTCCTCGCTAACCTAGCACAGGAATACATACACTTTATCCATGCCAAGAATGTGGATGGTAGCAGGAAGTTGGACTCCGAAGTCTTCGGCGGTTGCTCGCAGCAGGACGCCCAAGAATTTTACTCGTTCATCATGGACAACATCCATGATGAGACCAACATCCGGCGCGACCGAACCCCGCCCAAGGAGGACAAGCAGTACACGCCGAAAAACGGCAGCATTATCCAGAATGCCATCGCCTACTGGCGTGACTACTCCCAGTACAGCTCCTCACTCATCGACAAATACTTCCGCGGCCTCGAAGTCTTCATCTCCCGCTGCCAAAACCCCGCCTGCCGGCAAGAAATCCGCCTCTTCCAGCCCTGCGACGTCTGGATCCTCAATCTCGCCGGCATGGGCGATATCACCGACCTCGATGCCCTCCTAGCGAACCATCAAACCTCGGAACATTTCCCAGACCTCATCTGCGAGACCTGCAACACCCCCGGCCGCATGCGCAAAGCCCGCTTCGCCCGCCTCCCCGACCGCCTCGCCTTCTGCCTCAACCGCTTCAACAGCGCCGGCGCCGGCGGTGACTTCGGTTTCGGCAGCCGCCTGCTCCCCTCATCGTCCGGGAAAATTCACTCCAAAGTCCGTTTCCCCATCCGCGATCTCGATCTCACGCGGTACTGTGCCGAGCCAGACCCGCAACAAACCAACGGCGCGACAGACCGGCATTTTGCGGGGTCGATGGTGTACGATTGTTATGCGGTGACTGTGCATGTCGGGCCGGGGATTAATGGCGGGCATTATTACAGTTATGTGCAGGATGAGATGTCGAAGGATCCTACGGACTGGTTTAGGTGTAATGATGACGTGGTTAGTCGGGTGAAGGTTGCGGGTGGAGGGGGGAGGGTGCTGGGGGATGTTACGGAGGATATGTACCAGAATGGCAGTGCCTCGGCGTACATGGTTTATTATCGGCGGAGGGGGACGTGATTTGGGGGTTTGCTGGTGGTCTGCGGGTGATTTGCTGGGAGAGGCTGAATTTGGTGCAACAGGGGAATGTTTCTGTTCCTTTTTTTGGATTTTTTTCGAGATTTCCTGTGGGATGAATTAGGGGATCATACTTGCACTTGTTTGTCACTTGTATGGGGAGTTTCGGGGACAGATGGTTAGAAGAAGCATTAAACAACGCATCATCAGCAGAGGGACATCAAAGAGGGGGAGGACAGCGAGCAAGTTGCTTTTGCCTACGGGTATTTCTACTAGCAAGCTTTATTTACAACAAGCAGCAGCAAGCAGCAGCAGACATCGGGCATCAGACATCAGAGTTAGCATTTTATCACGATACCTCCGTTTTAGAACGGATCACTAGTTATTTGGCTTGACTCTTATCCATTGATCTGTTGATCCATTGGAACGAAATGTTATTTGCATTGATTAACTCCTTAACGTTATCGTCATCATCATAGCACAACCATGACTTGTGAGATCCATGCCACATGCCACATGTCCAATGCAGAAATGAGTAGTAGACAATGAAAAGGAGAAATGTCCCTATGCTCAACCACAACGCCAGTTTAAACGTCCCTTTTTACAGAAACCTCATGCGGATCATGCAACCCAGATTGATCAAAACTAGGGGAAATATGAGACCCAAACCGGAGATGCTCTCTTTATGCGACTCCTATTTGCCCTCGACACAAGCCTTGATCTCCTTGGCATACCGTTCGCGGATCGCCTTGCGATTGAGTTTCTGCGTTGCTGTGACCAGGCCCTGTTGAGAGTTAGTCTGTCAGTCTCGACTAAAGATAAAATCGAAACAAAAATAGAAAGAAGAGAAAGATAGAAACTCACATTCGCCGGCGTCCACTCCTCCTCAACCAAAACCACCCCCGCCACAGTCTCCATCCCACTCAACCCCTCCCTCTTCGCCACCTCCTGCAACGCCTTCAACACCACCCCCCTCACCCTCTTATCCTTATACATCCCACTCCCCCCCTCAGCAACCCCCAACTCCCCGGCCTTCTTCGCCAACTGCTTCTCATTCACCGCCACCACCGCCACCGGCCGCGGCGAGCTACTATCCCCATGCACCATCAAATTCTGCACATACGCCGCGCCGCGGTAGATCGCCTCCAGTTTCTCCAGCGCAATATACTCCCCGCCCTGGAGCTTAACCAAGTTCTTGACCCGATCAATAACACTGACATGCCCGTCCGCCTCAAACTGCCCGATATCCCCCGTGCGGAACCACCCATCAGGCGTGACCGCCTTGGCCGTTTCCTCCGGGTTGTCGAGGTACTCCCTTAGCACCGGCGCGCCGCGGATGAGGATCTCCCCCTGCGGCGGGGAGGAAGTAGCGGAGTAGTTTAGCTCCGGGAGGGAGACAAGTTTGATTTCGACGGCGGCGGGGATGGGGCCGATGGCCTGGCCGGAGGAGGTCCATTGCAGCGGACAGCCGAGGGCGCCGTTGCCGCAGGTTTCGGTGAGGCCGTAGCCGGAGAGCATCGGGGCGATGACGAGGGACATGAAGTGCAGGGTTGGGTGGGCGATGCCGCTGGCGCCGTTGACGATGAAGCGGAGGCGGCCGCCGGTGACGGCGCGGACGCGGGAGAAGACGGTGTGGTCGAGGATGGAGGCGAGGTGGGGGAGGTTGTGGGAGACGAAGAAGGATTTGAGGGAGAGGGCGGTGTGGAAGAGGGTGCGGGTGAGGGGCCCGGCGGCGTGGACGTTGGCTTCGATGCCCTTTTTGACGGTTTCCCAGATTTGTGGGACGCCGACCATGATGGTGGGCGCGAAGGTGCGCATGTCGCCGTGGCAGTTGCGCATGCTGGTGTCGGCGAGGGTGCGCGGGGAGCCGTAGCCGAGGGTGGCGCCGACGAAGACGACGAGGTTTTCGAGGACGAGTTCGAAGATGTGGGCGAGTGGGAGGTAGGCGAGGACGTACTCTTGGTGGGTTACGGATTCCTCCATGACGGTGTACAGGCCTGCGACGGCGGCTACGAAGCCCGCGTGCGTCACGGGGACACCCTTGGGCGGGCCCGTGCTGCCGGAGGTGTACATAATGCAGTAGGTCTGCTCCGGGGTTGGTGGGACAGGGTCGATGGGGTTCTCCTCGCCCAGGGCACGCAGCTCGCCGAAGGAGAGGACGGTCAGGTGCGAGTGGGCGGCCTTGAACTGATCGATCTCGGCGTCGGACACGGACAGGTGGGATTCGTTGTTGTAGATGAGCACTTTGACGGTGTTGGCCGTCTGGAGGGGCTTCTTGATCGTCTTGAATAGGTGCGGGTCAACAAACATGGCGTCGGCCTTGCTCTGCACCAGCGAGTGCTCCACGCCGGCCTCGCCCAGTGTGTCGTAGGCCGTCACGATGGTCAGCGACTGTGACGAGCACGCGTGGGCGATCGTGAGCCATTGGGGGCTGCCAACAAGTCAGCAACCGAACAGTAAGCAGCCTGGTTGAAACACCAAGCAAGTATCTCTCACCTCGTGCTCGCAAAGATATGCAACCGCTCATCCGCCTTAAGCCCCAACTTCCGCAACCCCGCCCCAACCTGCAGCACCTGGTCAAGATACTCCCGGTACGTAATGTAAGTGTAGTCCGACAGCTCATAGTACGTCCACTCCTTCTCGACCTCCGTGGTCTGCCCGTCAACCACCTTGGGCACCTTCTTCTTCTCCTTGTGCACCTGGATCAACTTGCGGCTTCCCACGGCCGGCTCGTTGCCATATTTCTCGGCGCTGCGCTTCAGCAGGTCGAAGGTGGTGTTCACGCCTGGGGCTGGGCGCTCGATCAAACCGTCTTTGGCCTTGGGGTGGCGACGCGGGATTGTCTCGCCCTCGACTGGTTCGACGTCGGGGGCCTCGATGGTGTAGGGAGGTTTCTGCACCTTGCGGAGGGGCGTTGGCGCCGCGCTGTATGTGTACGTCATGTTTCTTCGAGTCCGCGGGTGTATTTTCTTTCCTTTTCTTTAGGGTTGTTGTTTTTGTAAGAACTACTCCGGTTGCTCTAGATGTCCCCCCGGTCAACTCTTAAAAAGAGTTCCGCTGTGCGCTTATTTTATTCTTTCGTCGGCCGTGATCGTGGCGCAGAGCTCGTTGACGAGCCGAGGTTTGGCGACTGTGCACGCTCGGTGAAACCGGCCTCGGCTGGCGTTTGCACCCTGCAGCTTGTGTCGATTTTGCACCTCGCCTGCAGCTGATCAATGCCCAAAAGCCGATTGTGCGGGCCAATTTGTCTCAGTGATTATGAAGGCGGTGGGCTTTAGAGTAAAATGGTTCTCGGATAAAAAGAGGAGAGGAAGAGGTTCACAGTTATCAGTTGATGAGAAATCAACAGATTTTGTTGTTTTATACGTGTTTTTTCAACTTGGAAGGCGGGGCAAGACATGAGGTTTCGGTTCAGCGCCCATTTTCCGTTTATCATTACTTCTTCCCGATTTCCGGTATGCGGGTAGCTTAATCTAGCTGATCGTGGAAAGCTGAAAACATGCGCAAATGCCTTGTTGGCAAGTCGTCTGGCCAAAAGAAAATGACTTCAACACCTCTCAGCTTTCTCAGTCCTGGGAGCAGCACAATGACGTGGGCGAACAGCTCGAAGTGGGGTGTTGACTGAGAGCGAGGTGGGCAAGTGGGGCTGGAGGGAATGTGCCTCGGAGCTTTCCATGCCAAGCCTCTGTCAATCGCGAGGGATCCCATCGACAGTTCGGGCGCTCCAGGGCCTCGGCTCCATTCCCGGCAAGCCCCACATTACTGCTGCGCAACAACTTACCACGCATTCACGGACATTGGAAATTCGTCGCGTTTTATCTCCGTGACATGGGAAGTCTTTCCATGTTCCGTAGGGCTGACTTACTATATAGTAAGGCGAAATCATAGCCAGGACTGGCTTAACGACATTAGCCGTTCAGGCCGACTCAACTGTTACGGATGGACAAAACTGCGCGCCGACTTTATCGCCAAGAAGAACGTGGGATATACGCCCAAGAATGACGGCGGCGCACGGGTGGGTGTTGCACGGCGTCTGTCCAGCACCAGTTGCCGTGGAGGACTGCGCATGGAGTGGTTGAATGCGACGAGTTGGTGGTAGAATCGCCCAAGTTGAGCGCTTCGATCTCGCCCTGTCTTCAATGCTGCAAAGACCGACGGCATTTTACCATGAGGATGGAACGTTGAAAGGTGTGGGTGTCCTCCCAGATCCTTCCAAGCTTCCAGTACGCGCAGGCGGTATAAGGGTGGACTTCGTCAAATGTGCGAATCCGAACTTCTAGCGCTCGGTGGTGGTGCTCCCGCGCTTCTGCTTTCATACCTCGTGCCCAGAAAACGTTGCCTTGGCAGTAAATATTTCGAGCGTCCATTTCCCTGAGGGTTTGAGAGTCGTTAGCATTGGAATCTCTCTTTCAAGTACGCGGAGACATGTACAATTTTTGCTCAGGAGTCATGCTTTGCGATGTTACCGAGGTAAGCTCAATCGACTTTTTGATGAACGCATCAGCTTTGTCAAGCTGGCCATCGTGCAGGGCCGCAAGCGCGACGTTGTGGTAGGACATAGCAAACATCTGAATCTGCTCATTGGGGCGGCCCGCCCGTTGCGAGATAGACTTCTCGCCGAGTTCCAGGGCCTCTTGAACACGCCCAATACCTACGGCTGCCGTGCCGAGCCCCATGTACGAGTTAGCAATCTGTGAGTGCTTCTCATCCATCAATCCGGCTTGTACCGCGTCCAGCCGGAGGTCGAGAGCCAACTTGAGACTCTGATAGCTTTCTTCCAGCTCGATGCCCTCTAGCTGCACGCCGCCAATGACAGTCCATAGATCTGCCGGGAGGAGGCGCGTTTCATACGGCAAAGCCATAGCGATGTCGAGTCCGGTGCGTGCGAGCTTAACGGACGGCCCAAACATGCCTCGTTCGTACATTGACCTGGTTTATTATCAGCCGCCATTTCTGCACTCCTACCAGCGCAACGAGCTTCTGGCTTTGCTATCTCAAGGGTTATTTGCAGCACTCACCATGAACCGTAGTATGCCAACTCTGCCAAGTGCAGTGACTTGTAACCCGCCGAAGACGTGAGTTCGTGGTACCTCTTCCCAAGGGCCTCAACGTGGGGTAGATAGCATTGAGTGAGATGTAGAACAGACCGTTTTGAGACTGTTTGGGGAAGATGCTCCAGATAAGGTCGACGGCTGCATCGAAAGCGTTTCGGAGGTCTTTCTGGTCCATGCGGAAAATTGTGGCTTCTTGGACAAGGCGATGGACACTGAGCGTTGAGCGGTCACGGCGAATGAGAGAGTAACTGGAGACCCCTCGGAGCTTTCCATGCCAAGCGTCTGTCAATCGCTGGGGCTCCAGGCGTCCAGCCAGCCACTAACTGCACCACCACCACGGGCAAGACGGGTAACCCCGAAGCCCCTCCCAGGGCCTCCATTGGCTGCCCCACATTGCTGCTGCTTCCGCGACAAACACGCATTCGCTGATGGTGGAATTTGGTTGAGAGTTATCTCCGTGACATGGGAAGTCTTTTCACGTAGGGCTACCTTACATATGCACTAAGCCTCCCAAGAGTGCGCGTCCAAGGTGTCGGAAGAGGACGATCCCCTGCTTCCCTGGTCCTCGGGAGAAATAGTTCCATTTCTTACTTCCAGGAGTCCTCTCGCGATTCCCAAAATGGACGTTCTTTCCCCTGAGTCTCGCTCCGACCTATCTGCCGGGCCGTCCGCCCTTCGCGACTCAACGTCTCAGTCGGCCCTGTTGCAGCTGCCACCACCTGCCGGACAGCCAAAACTTTAACAGAAGTGCGCCCTTCGGTCCCTTGCGCCCCCGTTGCTGCACTCCGGCTCACTGTGACGATCCTTACCATCAACTTCTGGGCCCCAATCAGACAATCAGAGACCGTGAACACGAGGCCGATGGAACCATGTCGTTGCGCAGGCATTTGCTTGGGCTGTGTGGGTTTCTATTGCCCAACGGTTTCGACCTGCCAGAAATTGACAAGCCCCTCCTGGCCGACGACGCGGTGGCGTCGGCTCTTTCTGGGAGACCGCTTCATGACAAATTTGTCGACGTCGTCGTTGTTAACAGTAACTATCCGTAACTGGCCGATATCTCCATTAACTCCTGTGTAACCTTTTACTTTTGTGACTCTTTTCCCCCGGTTTACCTACCACCGCGTAGCTGATTCACCACGTCCTACTTTATCCGTGGTTATCTTGCACTACATTGCCTTCTATTGCGGTACCGTACCTAGTTAATTACACGATCTCCTATTTTTCTGGGTTGTTTGTTCGGTTCCGCCCGGCTTACCGCTTGGAGCGCGCCTAGAAACGCGATGGATTCGGAGAGCCCGGACGTGGATCAGGACCCGGATCACAATCAGCACCTCGACGCCACCGGCTCGCCGGATTCCGGGCACTCCACCTCCTCCGATGCAACGGCAGACACGTCTCCGGCCGAGTCGGCCATTGTGGTCGCCGTGCGCCGCCGGCCGATCCCGAGAAAGGGGCATACCAAGTCCCGGCGCGGTTGCTTCAACTGCAAGCGCCGCAAGGTCAAGTGCCAGGAAAACCGCCCGGAGTGTTCCAACTGCACCCGCATCGGCCTCGGTTGCGAGTACCCGGACGCTCCCTCACGTCTCTATGTCGCGGCCGACTCGTCGTTAGCCGCCGTTCCCTCGCCACATGCCCCGCTGCAGTCGACACCAACTCTCTTCACCGCGAGTGACATGCGCTTCTTCCACCACTTTTTAGTTTCGGCTTATCCACCACTACCCATCCGTGGCGATGATTTATGGAGGGAAATCGCGCCTCTCTCACATAATGTTAGTCCTTTTTCCTCCCTCACATACCTCCACACCCCACACACCTGGCTAACCCCCAGCAGTATGACTACCTGATGCACGCCATGCTTGGCCTCGCAGCCTCGCACCTTGGCATCTACGGCGTCCAGTCCTCCTCCGAAGCCCTCACCCACCGCGTCAAAGCCATCAACCTCCTCAATCAAGCCCTCGGCAGCCCACCCCGATCCACGGCCGAAGGTGACGCCCAGTTCGCCGCCATGTTCGCCCTCGCTTTCCAAGCGTCCTGCATGCCGGACGGCATGAACGAGTTCATAGCCATGATCAAGGGTTGCCACGTCGTCGGGTCCACCGCACTGATCACACACCCCGATTCGTTGTTTTGGAGCTTCACCCAAGAGCACTACAGTGATAGGATCCGCTTGATCCTCGGACTAGGCCCCGTGGGACTCACGCCGGAGCAGGACGCGCTCATGGACGATTTCCTCGACTCCCTTCACGCGCTCGCCCCGTTGTGTACTAGCCCGCTGGAAGTCCGCTTCCTCGCGTCGACCGAGAGTCTCGTGAAAACCACCAAGATCTCTGCTGCTGAAGGTCAGTTTCGATCTCTCTAACTCCCCGCATCCATCCATCTTTACACCCAAACTCAAACTCACACACTCAACTCTCACAGCCGTCGCCCAATTCCCCCACCACTACGCCGTGATCAACAACGCCACCCCGGAAGAATTCGCCCCCTTCGTCAACCCAACGCACTACCCGGCCCAGCTCCTCCTCATCCACTTTGTTCTGATCGAATACGCCATCGGCACCTTTGCGCTCGGCGCTGCCGGCGAGCGGTTCGCCTACCGCGAGAAATCGTGTGTGGCGTGGATGGCGAAGCTCGAGGCGGATTTGCCGGGTGAGTATCGGCGGTATGTTGAGTGGCCGGTGGAATATGTGAGGAGGGAACTGATTGGGGGGAGGGGGGTATTGGTGGGTTGAGGGAATGAATAGAGCGGTTGGCTAGGTAATCGAGGAGTTGTTGAAAGAGGCGCTTTTATTGTTGGTTGACTGAACTGGGGGGATGGGTTGGGTCTGGTCGATTTGGACCTTGGGTATATTTGGCATATAGGAATGGTTTAGCTTCATTTTGATATCCCGCGTTGCTCTTAGATATGTCTGGCAGTTAGTTGACTGGATTTCGGCGAGACTGGTAGAGTTAGGCGGTTGTTAGGGTATTTGGGACGAAGGAGCATGCAGGAAGAGGGAATATCGTGGTTGTCTAGTTTTGGGACCCCCAACCAGAAATGTCAGAGCATATAAAGCATATAAGTAGTTACCCAAGAAAGAGCACAACAACAAACAAAAAGAGAACAGAAGAAAAAGCCCTGCCGTGTGATGATTAGAAACGGCATGCCACCAGCTGCCTCATTAAGAAATAAAAAAGATCATCACCACCAAAAATTACGGGCTACACGAAGAATCCGACGAATGCGACTGCTGCTGGTTCTGCGCCGAAGGATTCGATTGCATGCCTGTGGCTGGCTGCATGGCGGTTTTGTCACTTGTGTGATGCATCGCCCTCGCATTTGCGGTTTGCACTCGAATTACCCATCTTAGTTTGTTTGTCCGATGACTCAATGATTATTAGTGTTCTGATGCAGACAAGATTTCGACTTGGCAGTGGAGAAGGTGATTAATTACTGATGAGGTTGGCTTTCAGCAGTTGGGACTTGTGAAGAGAAGCAGGGTTTGGTTTTCCCTTTGATCGCGTTCTTCATTACCAATGGACCAAATCTGAGTTTATCAAGCGTGTCCTCACATCTATCACTGTCGATCATATCGACAATTCTGTTCTCGATCCTGTCGTGATTGCGTCAATGACGGTACCCCCAATCTTATCTCAAATCACCTTGCCAAAACTTTCTGGGCCGTCATATCCTCGGACTTCAGCTGTTGCTCCCTGTTTTTTCAAATGATAAAATTGTCCTGGTCGCTTGGATCGTTCCACAGAGAACTAATGACATGAGTGTAAAAGACATTGCACCCAACCCAACATCATCCCTGCACAACTGTAGGCACACGCTTCTTCGTGCCCTAACCCATGCCCTCTCGGCGATCCAGCCCTCCGAGCCGGTCGAGGAGTAGCTAGATCAGGAGCAAATTAACCTGCTGCAACACAGTGATTGGCTCTCTAACAACAAATTGATCGAGAGTTACAACCGATTCTTAGGCAATTCCAACTCTGCAAGATACCAGTAAAACAGTTTTACGTTGGTAGGATCGCGATAAATCAATGATCAACCAGCCCCCCTTATGATTCGAGGACGGTCTTGACATTTTCAGAGGCTTGGTCTAATTCTTGGTTGACAGTCTCCCGTTAAATCCTGTGCTTTTTTTCATGAGTCAAAATCGATTAGCCGCGAAGGAGAAACTTACCATGTCGTCTGCCACCGAGGCCCAAGGAGATGGATCTTGGGCGTCAGCTATATCAAGATGTAACGATTCACGTCATGTGCTGCCGATACCCCAGAAGGCGGAGACCGTTCACATCCGCTGCTTTTTAGGTATATATTCACAATCTCATTTGCTCCTGGGGGCCTGGACTGTGGAACTCTGGCACCTGCTGTGTCGTGAAACAATCACGATGTTTGTTGTGGACGCGGGAAAGAGCTGTTCTTGAATCCTGTTTACTCCCGTGTTCCATCCTCCACCTCAACAACTTGCTCGAGATATATTCAACATCTCATCTGCTGCTGATGGCCTGGAAAGTGGATATTCAATCCCCGCCACATGGTGATGCATTCACGATGTTCTTTGTCGAAGTTAGAAGGGGTGTTTCTTGAATCTTCCTGATCTCCTTCTCGCTCCCTTCCTTCCAGAAACTTTCTCGAGATATCTTCCACTGTCATGTGCTGCTGATAATCTAGGAAATGGACCTCCGGTGCCCGCTAGATCGAGATATATTCACGGTGTTCTTTGGAGGACGGTGCTTTCTTAAACTTAAGTTCTTTTCCCAGATCCTCGCTCCCTCACTGAGAATCCGAGAAGCGGATCTCGGGCACCTGCTGTGGCTCTGGCACTCATTGTGCCGAGATACATTCACGATGCTCCTTGTCGACGTAAAAAAGAGCCTGTTCTTGAATCCTAACGCTGCGGTCACGGACGGCCCCGGAAGCAGTTCTCTGGCACTCGTAGTGCTGAAATAATATACCTAATAAACATGTCGTGTACTGCTGAAAACCCTGGAAGCGGGATATATTCAAGATGTCCTTGTCGACGTGAGAGATTCCAGTTCTTGAATCCTGTTCCCCCTCTGGCACTGGTTGGGTCGAGATATTCTCGCGATGTCGTTTGTCGACGTGGGAGAAAGCAGTTCCGGAAGCCCAATACCCTCCTCCCTCCCTTCACAGAACCGGAACGCGGATCTCGGGTACCCGCCGCATCCTTCCACCTGCTGCGTCGAGTTATATTTTTGATGTTCTTTGTTGGCCTGGGCAAGAGCCGTTCTTGAGGCTATAAATTTCCCACTCGTTCCCTTCACCTCTCCAACTTTCTCCCCTCTTCAACCACCTCTGGCTGTTCCCAGCCGAACATCTCAACACCAGCAAAGCCTTGGATCATGGTTAAGTGTGCGTTATTTTAGGGTTGTTCTAACATTGAATAGCTCACGAAGAATCATATATAAGGTAAGCCTTGGTGTTGAAGTTATTCACTGCCCAGCTTTTTCGCTTTTTTCTTTCCTAGAGATTTCGTTTGCTTCATTCCTAGAGATTTCGTCCCCTTCGTTCACATTTTCCTCAATTCCTTTGTTCCCAGAGATTTCGTTTTCATTGTTCCCCGAGATTTCGTTTTCTTCGTTCACATTTTCCTGGAGGTTTTCATTCTCAGAGGTTTCGCTTTCTTCATTTTTTCAATCCCAGAGATTTCGTTTTCTTCGTTCACATTTTCCTGGAGGTTTTCATTCTCAGAGATTTCGCTTTCTTCTTTCTAAACTTTATCGCCTTCTTCCTTCACAACTTCCTCTCTTCTTTCTTCCCCAGAGTTTTCGCTTTCTTCTTCCCAAACCTTTTCGCTTTCTTCCTTCACAGACTACCCAGTAGGCGTGAATTACTAAACCTCTCTATCACTAGACACATCCTCAAAGACCTCATCATAGCTTCCCTACCCACCGAAGAGCCGCAGATCAAAGCCGAGTCGACGGACACGCCCTTCCCGCCTGACCAGCCGTTTTCCTGGGGGGACTGCTCCGGCCAAGACATTGTTACTCGGGTTTTCGTCAAACAGCGAGCCCTCGACGACGCCCTGAAACATGCCTCGTGTATATGCGAGGTGCTCAAGCTTTTGGAGGCGGCCGATAACATGTCCTTGACCGCGGAGAGGCCTGATACTCGCTGCGGAAAGGGGCTGCTGGCTTGGAAGGATGAAATCGGTTTGTCCAACACCTACACTTCCAGAATGGGCTTGATTGATTACCTATCCATACTGACGATGATATGTCCACGATACAGAAAAGCTCCAAATCATGGCACGGCGGTTTGAGGTTCTCATCGGAGTTGCCGGGAGGACCGGCGCCGGCAAGAGTTCGATTCTGAACATGCTCCTGGGAATTCTTGAGCTTCTTCCCTCTAGCAACTCCGAGGCGGCTACCTCTTGCGCCTGTAGAGTGTCATGGAACGATGACGATGACCCGGCCGCGCAGTTCAAGGCCGAGATTGTCTTTCGATCCTACGGTGATGTGCGGGAGGAGCTTCTGCGCATCTATGACACTATCCGACAACACCGCAACCTAGACGAACAAGAGTCGGACGACGAAGAGAACGGCAATTCTTCTTTCGAGAGAATGGAGGAGATCGCTGAGCTCCGGACCGCGATCTAGGCGTCCGCAGACCAGTTTGCCGAGTCCGTCAAGCCTTATCTTGACTCATCCCAGAACTTGGAGGGCTTCCGGGCTTGGCCTTTGATTACCGAGGTGAGGCTTTTCGTGAAGGCTGATTTCCTCAAGCAAGGGCTTGTCATGGTTGATCTCCCGGGCTTGTCGGATGTGGTACAGAGCCGCGCGGACGTGGCCACCAAGTTTGCGCGCAAGATCGATATCACAGTCATCGTCACGCCGGCTCGTCGGGCCATCGACGAGAAAACGGGAGTGCAGTTGATGAGCGACTACCAGACGCTGCGCATGCAGCTCGAGGGCAAGTATCACAAGAAGAGCTTCTGCGTGGTGGTGTCCCAGGTCGACGAGATTGACTGCGACATCTTCATGACGAGTGATGTCAGGGCCAGGAGGAATGAGCTCCTCCAGGCCGATACTGCCCTCATCACCACGCTCACGGGAAAGTCGGCCGAGCTCGAGGGAAACCATCGATACCAGACTGCGGAGTTGGCTAGAGCTAAGGCGAAACTTGCGAAGCTCGAGACCAAAATAGCAACTCTTCAACTGACTGGCGGCGGGTCTCAGAAGAAGCCTATGCGTAAGTCATCACTCGCTCCTCCATCTACCTCTCGCCCCACGGAAGCTATTGCTAATGAACACGGCTACAGCGAAGCATATCCAGCAACGGCTGGCCAAAGCCTTGAGCTCCAAAAAAGAGCTCGAAAAGGGTCAACAGCAACTCCAGAAAGCCGTCGATCGCGCCGCTCAAAAGCAAGGCGAACACGACCGAGCCCTCCGCCTGACCCGGGGCCGGCAGAAATGGGAATGTGTCTGGCTGCGCAACCAACACATTATCGAGGCCATCAAGCGCGATTTCGCCCAGCGGCAAAAGACCCTCGCCCGGGGCATGAAGAACCAGAGCGAATACGACGGCTCTGTGGACGTCATCCCCGTCTCAGCCACGGCCTTCCGCGACCAGCTCAAGGGCCGCGAGCCCCTCGGCTTCATGACCGCCAAGCACACGGGCATTCCCAAGCTCCGCCAGTTTCTGGGCGACGTCACCCTCGAGAAGCGCGAGCAGCGCCTCGACGCCATGCTCAACACCCTCCGGCGTCTGTTTCGGACCATCCACCGCTGGACCTCGCCAGACGCTCAGCAGACGAACCTCTTGCTCTCCCGGGACACCATTGAGAAGGACCTGACCGAAGCCCATAAGACCTTCCGACAGGTAAGACCCCTCCACGGATACCTAACCCTGAGTCCCCGATACGGACCTATCTTTCCTCTGAACCAAGAGACCGGACGGAACAGCTAACCCAGTCTAACCAATGTCCACAGGGAATCGAGCGGGAGCTTGAAAAAGGTCGGAAGGCTGTCAAGCGAGTAGACCCGTTCTATTATACCGAAGACACCCCATCCGGCCTATCTCGCAGTCAGAACCTTGCAGCTAAGGCCGCACTCCGTTGGGCGATGAAGTTCCCTGAGAACCAGACATTCTCCCAGATGATGCACTAGAGCACTTACAACGCCATCCTCAAACGCGACGGCGGCCCATATCACACCGCCCGCGGCAGAGCGGAGAGGAGGGAATATAACTTCCCTGAGTCAATGTAAGTCACTCCACCCGCAACCATCCCTGGTAAACCAGCGTTACTAACCACCTGCTTCTAACGCCATGTCCTTTAGGACCCCCACACTGCTCTCAATCCTCCTCAACAGCTGGCACCAAGCCTTCCGCATCGAAATGCCGCAGACCGAAGCGCCCATCCTCGACGGCGTAGCCCGCGTCTGGAAGGCCTACCTCGACGAGGTAGACTCGCGGGTGCGCACCGCCGCCGAGCTCGACAATTGTCTCAAGACGGTCGGTGGCGTCCAGGATGAAGTGCGCGATCGGGTGAAGGCGGCGATTCGGGAGCTGGCGGATTGTTCCAGGGAGGTGCATCCGGAGTTTTTGGAGAGTGTGAGGGGGCATTTGAGGCCGATGTTTGCTAATGCTTTGGCGATGAGAGGTAGGTTTTTGGCTCTCAATTTCGAATCCCTCTAACAGCCTGATGGCTTCCACTAGAGCATCGCTAACTAAATAATCCAACAGGCCGCGGCCAATACAAAGACCGCCGCGAGCACCTCTACCTCAAAGCCAGAAAACCGCCGACCACATGTTCTCCGAAGGCCAAGCCAAAATGCGCTCCGCCTACCAACACCACCTGCAGCAGCTCGGAACCACCTTCCGAGCCACAGCTGCCTTCGCCACGGAGAAAACTGCCTCCGAAATCACCCTGCTCCTCGACCGACTCAGCGGCGGCAGCGGCAGCGACAGCGGCCTAACACCCTCCTCGGACGGGTGGACAGCCGAGGGCATGGACGAGCCGGCGCAGAAACGGGTGCTGGGCAGCGTGAATGGGTGGGGCCGGGATTGGTGTTTTCCGAATTCCTACAGGTATTTCGCGATATTAGCCCCAATCAAGAATGCTTAACAACATAGCGTCACTGAGATGCAACCTTGAGGGTGTTGGTTCTGGAAATGAGTTGGGAAAGAACTGGGAGCTTGAAGAGTCAGCATCGGCTACCGTGTCGGAACGTCTGCCGTGAAACATTGCCGGCTAAGGTCAAGAATTGGGGACAGTTCTCACCTGGCAAAACATCTGGCAAGCCATGGTAGAGTTTTCCAAACCAGGAGTTACAATTTTATTAAACAACACAATCCTGTTCCGCTGCCCAAATTCAGAATTCCATTTAGAGACTAGAGTTCAGGGTACACTTAGAGTTTGTCAATATTTCTTGATATTGCCCTTGAAGGAGCGCACAGAGGTAATTTAGGATGACGAAATCTCAGTTGTAATAGAATGGAAACGGACCAAACACTGGATGAGATCAATGGCATTGGTCTCTGTTGAATTATATGTGTCTGGGTGGTTCACCTCCGGTATGCTCTTGCCTTCAAATTTGACGGGTCACTGTTATCATCTGATTAATTAATTATTAATGAATAAAAATTTAGGGAAAAAAATGAAACGAACAGGGTTTGAAAGCGAGAACTGTGGTCAGCCACCCCCAGGGGAGCCTTTTCACACTGGGAGGGGACCGACTAGGTACACAGCTCTTAACCACTACACTACCAGCAGGTGTGATCCTCGTGATTTGCTTTGTTGTTGGAAACTGGTAGCACCGACCTGCCCTATATACCGTCACCTGCCTCATTTATCATCAATTGGTCCTATCCCTTGCAAACCCTTCGGTATCAATACTTGAAATCGTAATCAGACTTACATGCTCCTGATGATGTTAAAACCAATGAAGGCGCTGCATTTTAGACTGAATGTACCATAATTAGCGGACCTCGGGATATTGTTCTTGGGTGATTTTATACCGTATCGAAGTTCCCTCGATTGCCTTCGGATAGGCTTAAGGCTTCAAATAGAATACTTACCAAATGGGCGTGGTGGCTTTGGGACGGAGTCGAACTAGGGAAAGAGGTCATAAAGTCGATGGACGGGGCTATCGCTGCGGTATCCCGGCCGATTATAGTTGCGCGGAAACAACGTGTGGTGTAACATTTCTGTTATGAATTTCCGTTTCTCTTTTCTTTTTCGATAATCCTTCCAACAATCTCCTTCCTACTCCCGCCACTTCCTCGCAGCAACCCACCGAAACTTGACCCCATAATCCGGATCGCTCTCCCCCAGCTCCCCATTCCCCGCCGCCAGCGTCTCCGACTCCAGCACCTCAAACCCCGCGCCCCGAACTATCGCGATGTCTTGTTCACCCCATAACTGCTCCAGAACATCCCGCGGCCCAGAAACTCGCCGTGAATCTCCTCCATATCCACCGTCGCCAGATTAAACACAAACACCCGCCCGGCTTCAGCCACGCATGAATCTTGAAAAACATCTCCTTCTGCTCCGCACGCGGCAAGTGAAAGATAGTGAAGAAACACACCACGCCGTCGAACCCGCCCGGTCGGAAGTCGAGCAAGGCCATGTCCTCCTCAATGAACGAGGCCTCGGGGCAGTGGACGCGGGCCATCTCGAGCTGTTTGGCCGCGATGTCGTTGGCTACCACGTGAGCTCCGCGGTCGAGGAGCATGCGTGTCGTGGGGATGCCGGAGCCACAGCCGAGCTCGAGAATACGTGGTTTTTGGGGTGCTGTTGTTGGGAGGTTTTTGAGCAGGATGTTGGTGTATCGCTCACGGGGCGAGCTGGGCTGCTTGGAGACCCATTCTAGATACCAGGGGGCGATGTCATTATAGCCTCGGAGACGACGAGTTTGGGGTCGTCTAGCATCTCGACGGTAATCAGAATCTAAATTTGAAGCTGTCTATGTGCCTGGGGATTTGATCTATTTCATCCAGCCCCCTTCAGCCTCCGAGTTATGTATCGATGCACATCCATGTTGTCGTACTGTGTCTTGAACAATGTTCTTTGTTGTACCTTGCTGGAGACAACGGTCCGCTACAGCTAGGCGCATTCATCAACGGCAACGATACTTTCACATCAATACCCCCCAATGGGCACGAGAAAGCCATTCTCCTATGTTGACAGGTCTGACAGGCCCCGGAGTCGTCTTCGGTTCTTCAAGCAACTTCTCGCTCCTATCCGATGAAGAGCGAGTGTTGCATCTTTCACTCTTTGTGTGGTAGCACTTGGGTCCTGATACCCAGGAGTACTGTTCCTAGTGGTGCCCGTTTACTGTCGAACCGGAAAGGGGCGCTTAGTAGTAGCAGAACATAAACTCAAGCCAATCCGGATCATTTCCCCCCTGGTCATTGTTTTAGCATTCCATCTATTAGGATTTATTTCACCAGACGAGGAATCCGGCTTGGTCGTTTCTACATTGGGCACTGAAGACAGGAAAGTGGCAGATAGGATTAGGACAAAGAAGTTGAGGCCTCAGACCTGCCTCATCCCCACAGATAAGTAGTCGACAAAGCGTCATGCCATCTTCTATCCCTTTCTCTTTGTGCGCTCCGCATCACTATCATTACCAATATTCCCTCTTCCGTTTTCGTAACCGCCCAGCACGTAATCAACGTAAACCCCGCCCAAGTTAATGTTTCATCGCTCTTGCGTCTCCCCAGACTTCCCCATACTCTCCCACACCTGAAGACTTCACACGACCCGGTTCTTCCCTAGCTCCTCCCCAGGCAGTTAAGCTCTCTCGAATTTTCAGCCCTACGATGCAACCGGGTTGCGGGTCCTCTTCGCTGAGCCGACGAAACACCCGATTTCCTGACATGTGATTTGTTTCCCACCAAGGGTTTTAGTCCCTGTGGGGTCCATCAAGACCCCTTTCCCTGACAAACAGCACACACGCGACCGGCAAGTATGAGTGATGTCGAGCATGGGACCGAGCACGACGCACATGCTTGAAAGTCCGTTCGCTGGTGTTAAACATGTGAAATACACCGTTTCGGCAGACCGTTTTCCATCATCGCGGGGTTGGTTTGGGTGGAACTGGTGACGCTCCCGGACCTCTTCTCTTCCCCAGAGTCTAGACGAGATGGAAAATAGTAGAAAAAGGATACTGCAAAAAATAAAATAAAATGGTTTAATCCACAAAAACCAAATAGGAAACCCCTGCCCCCACCCTCCAGAATACTCGAAACTTCGGAGAACGACGCCCCAACCCCACACTACTCTGCCACATGTCACTGAACAACGCCCAGCCAGGTCAGGACATACAACATGACATCACCGCCGTAACCATCCCTTCTCGAATATCCTCGTTTATTGCTCGCAGGTGAACGACCTGACACACCCGCCTTGCCGCCTCAACGAGATGACGGCGCACGGTCAGCAGCAACGCAACAAACACCACCTAAATATCAGACCAGACCAAATACCCCGCCATTCTCAGACAAATCAGGAGGCTTCGATGTCGGGAACATTGCCACTTCCCTCGAGATCTCATCTGATGTAGACACACGTGTGCGGGTTATTCAGCTGCTGTGTGCAAACAATTTGGTGTTGTTTGTGTCTGTCTGTGGAACAGACGTTAATAATAATTACTTACCGAACTTGTCTGCTACTTTCGGACCGATCATCACCACATTGCCGCCTCGCATACAGGTCCCGAACGATCTAGGCGAATTGTCTAGGACGTATGAGGGTCGTGTGGATGGAAATTGTAAGCGTCAGAGTCAGTTACTGTTTTCTGAAACGTACGATGACCGTGTTGTGAGTTTGCCTTTTGGTGATCAAAGCGTTTGACGGCAACATGCGTTTACGGGGGTACTATCAGCGCTCAGTAACGATCAGATGGTCAGTATAGCGCGACTCATGCGTTCACCAAGATGACCTCCCATTTGGTATCCTTCTAGAGGAGGCGAGGCTAAACCGAGGTATCGCGTTGTGGCTCACGAGTAGAACATTCTACATTGTAAACGCAATATGTTCAGTCTGGGACTGTGCATGAGTTGCGGAGACTCAAGCTTCGGACACAAGGTGTATTCAGCAGCGCTAGTCTCTAAGTAACAGAACCGCGCGTAGTTCTAGAACCTATTCCCCACTGGTCTCGGGAGACTCAAGCAAGGCTTATACAGAGCTTACCAAGGTGGGCCGAGATCAAGACCTCAACACCACATAGTAAAACTGCCGGGCTAACATAAACCCCAACCTATGATGGAGACCGAGGCCTCCCGCCCAACTACCCACTCCGTTGGACATAGCACGGGAGTATGAGCGCACAAGAAAGAACGCGATAGGAAGAAACGCGAGCAGTTGTGGATACCACGCCTAGCAGATACAACAATAGCAACAGTGCGCCACAAACCCTCAACCACCGCGCGGTCGTGGCTGAAACTACGCACCTCGCCATAGTCAGGAGACTTCCCATCCGTCGCACGCCCAACTAGCTAGGTCGTCCCCCGCGCAAGGAGGAAGAAGGAGCCAGTGAGGTTTCGAAGAAGATCGAAGAAGAGGTTGTCCCCCACCCCGAGGACCAGGACGATGCCAGCTAGGCAAGGTGGCGTGGAAGCGGTACATGCCGCACGTATCAGCTACAACTGTCAAAGTACTATACTTACCTCTGGTTGTTTCCCCTCTTCTTCTTCTACCGATCTTGGAGACCTAGTCGAGTACGAGAGCGTGACAAACGCCCGTTTCACCTGATCCACAGGTCCCGATCCCCGTGCGTTGTGGGTTTCCCGACCCCTCGGGCCCCGCCTCCGGTCATGGCTCGGCATTTGTGTAGCTTCCCGGGCTGGCTCCTTTTAGCCGCGGCTGGGGTGGCTTCTTCGGCATTCGGGGGTCGGTTGTGGCTGATCTGGGGGTTTGAGGTTAACCGGCTAAGGGGGTTGTACCGATGTTCGAAATTCTTGGGGGCAAGACTAGAAGACGTCTACACGTGCAAGAATACGAGGAGGTAAACGTGCACTTATCGATACGCAAGTCTCATGAAGAATCCGAGAATCCGACTGGCTCAGTGAACGAGGAACAGCCGAGTGTGTTCGAGCACTTGGTCGCACGTCCTTTGCCCCTGACATCGTTCCCTCATCCCCACTCTGTGCGCTAGGGTGGGGCTCGTTGAAGGCTTCTAGAAGCTTTCCAGAACAGGGATTGTGTGGGGATCCGTTTCTTCTCCTCCGATGCGGGCGGAGGCGTTCGGCGAGGCGAAGTTGAGGGAGGACCGACGAAGGCCCGACTTCAGCTTTCGCGCGAAACCGTGCGGTTTGAGAACGAGGTGCGGTACAGAAGCTTTGCATAGTGTTGACAAGCATCTGTTGATGCCTTGTACTATCCCATACCGTTCTCGTTCCGTCTACTTTTATTGAATCGGCTACTAAAAATAAAAATAAAATAAAAAAATTAATAAGGCCCGACTCCTTCGCGACTTGAGTCGTCGGCTGTATCTCGGACCCTCAGGCGCACGCAATGCCTTCATTGTGGGAGACTCTTACTGGCATGGATGTGTTGTAAGTCAAAGACAGGGAGGTTTCGAGACGGTGTCTCTACAATCCGCGGGGTTCGTTTACAAGGTACGTCAGCTCTGTCTCTAAGGAACGAAGGTGTCACCTAACCTTCCGTTTTATCGCCGATAAAAAATAATAAAGCATTTATTTCCATGCGTCAATTCTTTTGTTGGGCCATGAAACCACTGAAGAAAGGCCGGCTGTGAGCTCGTTGCGGCGGTCCCCGCTTCCGTCGGCAAAGAAAAAGACTGGATGTTGGCTGTGGTGTCAATGCCCAAGGTCGGGCGGAAAGAGACCATGGTCTGGCCCCGAAAGGACGGTCAATCAGAAGGGGGAAAAGGTGGTGAGCGGGGCTCAACTCGCAATGATTTGTACACGATTCTAAGCCTTAAATCTACAGCCCTAAATACCTGCGGATGAGGCGTGGGGTGTAGGAGAAAGAGGTAGCGGGCAGCCTCTTGATAAGTTCTCCCACCATGAGGACGGCCAACGATGCAACACACCACATCTGCACCTCTCTCAATCGAAATTAAAACTCTGCGTTGGCAAAGGAGTTTCAAGGAAATCCATTGCCCAACGAGATTCAGGCAGGAGCTACCCCTCCATGTTCCCCGACTTGCAGGTCGCTTCCCGTGCTGTTGCCATGTCATGCATGAGGTTGGAAGACGTCCCTTGCGGCGGGCTAGGAAAGTCCAGCCAACCAAAAGGATCGCAACAGCAAAAAATGTCTGGTGAGTTGTTGCGGTAACTGCAGGCTGGAAAGTCATGATAAAATGCTTTAGGTTGTTTATTTTCTTTGAACAGGTAATGTTGCCTGCTGATTGGATATTCTCCCAGAACCTTGATCGGCACATGATGATGTCGAGGTACTTGTGACACCGGAAGCTGGAACGCTTGGTCACAATACGCTGGCCCTAGTTACTTTCTCAAAATAAGTTTCACCCCGCCAAAGAGAAACCATGAGCTAACGTTAAGTCGTTGTGATTTCTACTCTCATTTCTCAGCGCGAAGCTCGGGTTAGCTCGTCACAGCAATAGCTGGGCAGGCAACGTGACGACCACTCTCATTGGGAATTGGGTCGCGCTTGCCTCCAGGTGATTCGGAAGTAGGCAGTGATTAAACAACCAGTAAAAGAACTCGAATCACCCAATCGATTAAATTATTCTTTCGACCGTTAAATCACCGTTTCGCGACTTTAAAAAAAATGCCGATATTTTCTGTCAAATTGACTGTTCAACTTGTTTGCAGCGCGTGTTCCCAGCAATACCAGGGGTCACCTTGCGCTTCAAGCCCCTAAGCGCGCGACGCTAACGCTCGAGCGATTGTGGAGGGTCGCCCAGCGATGGCGTCACAGCTTGATCGATCCCCCCAGCCCCCAACAAAACCGGATTGGCATGCTGGACAACCCTGGGCAGGAGGAAGAGTTGGCGAAACTTCACGATACCTGGCCAGGAAAGGTTTGCGATTGTTTGAATCCCCCTGAACTAGTAGTGTAGTCAGTTATGCGTCAGCAAAACGCTTACCTGCTGATCAGTTCTGTCAGACTGAGGTGGTCGAGACCTCTGGATCTACTCTGTAGCCGGACATGGGAGCGCGAAAACGTTGGACTCGTAGTGTAAAACGGGAGACGCGTCGATGTCGGTCCGACGGGTGACGATTTCGGCTCCTACTCGGGTTTATTGAGAATCTCCAAAACAGCCTTTTTGCATATCGGCTCACACATGTCTTCGACGATGCTCAAACGCACTCTCTCGAGGACATACTGCACAGGAAGGCATGGGAAACACGACAATGAGATTCCCCGCTAGCACGTCGTATCAGAGGATCACAAACGGCGCGTTCACATGGGAAATGAGTCTGGGGATATCTCCACGACGAGCCGGCGCCAAGGACTGGGAATATCACACCTTGATCGAGATCGAACGGTGCAGTCGCGAACTCGTGGTGCATCCGATATCCACAAACAACACGTGGGCCGCGGCGCGTTCGCGTCACTCCACGGTGAATGGCCAGTCCAAAATGAAGTCGCGAAACTTGGCCCTTTCGTGATAAAGGTCCGGTGAAACGGCTTCTCTAGGAACTTTGATGTGCCGTACCGTCGCTGTTGTCGGGCCGGTAACCCCGTCGACGAGAACGAGACGGGTCCGGTCCCGGATGGTTATCGAGATGAAGATCGGGTTGACGGACCAAAAAAAAACTTGGAACCGGCCAGGCACCGGAAGAACAACGCTCACCGAGGCTGCTGACATCCATTAACGTTAGTACACTACTTAACCCTTGGAATCCTAGGCCTTACGGTTAGGTGTGACGGCGGGTGAGGTCGAGGGCAGGCCTGGGCCGGCTTGCGAAATGGCCGAGGTTGCACCACAACGACACCCGCACGCGTTGGTGTGTGGCCGTGGGTCTGTGCGTCTCCATTGACCGGGGGGCGTGCCGGCCGGCAGGGTGCGGTTGTCTCTGAATCGGGCCGGGGAAAGAAACGGGTGTGATAACTTCAGGGTGGACGGTGGTGGTAACGGGCACTTTGTGTTCGCAAAAAACGTGTGGTACCTGCCAAGCCCACCAGAGGTCGGACATCGACAGACTCTTGAGTGACACTTCGAGAGTACAATGACCGGCATGACCCACTGAAACTGCCTCGATGAACACAAACCCTCAGGTCACAATCGCCCAGGCCACGCATCGCCCTTCGGCTACATTCCCCGCGATGCTTGTGCTCCCCTGACCGCCGAGACATCGCTTTCAACGGTCCCGGCCCGACACACAAAATTAAATTAATGTACCCTTGACTTTTCTCTCACATGACCGTTCTCATGATGCGCCTCCACGTGGGCCACAAGACAGAGACACAGGGCAAACACCCAACCTGCTAACCGATGAGCCAACCGAGACACAACTCACCACACAAAAAACGACGAGAACGGGTAAAGATGAGCATCGACACCTTTTCCGGCCGCAAGCCACCTCATCTCGGAACCGGTAGGCTGCCTACCCCCGATAGGGAGAGGGGGAGGAACGAGGGCAGGGCGAGACAACCAGATCGGATGCAAGACAAACAATTTTGCCCATTCTAACGATTTCACTTCGCGATTTTCTCCCCCACATGGCACAACCACACACAAACATCACCCCTTTCTCGCTGCGTCAGCCCTACTCATCGAGACACAATCCGAAAGCTGCAGGAATCGATCGGGCAGCCACACACTCGACCCCTTCCAAGTGCGGTTCGATGCCCTTCCTTCCTTTCCGGTCAAGCCGAGTCCTTTCATGCCGACAACAACCAGTGTCATATCCGTACTATGTATTCAATCCCTCAGCCATGATTCGACTCGAGTATTTGTTTGCCCCCCGTCCCGACGTTATCCTTTCTCCAGCAAAACGAACGCGACTCGCTTTCTTCATCGGGTAACTAGCTTAGTTACTCGCGACGGCGCAACGCCATCCACCTCGTGTCTTTGTTTCCCATGTCTCACCTCGAGACTCTCGCCTAACCATCAGTCAGCCGAAGGCGAATTCTTATTCACATCCCTTTCCACGCTTCAATCGGGCCACACTCCGTGGACAAGAAAGCGCAATGATCTTGTTCTCTTTCCGGGGCTTAATAGGGACCCGCTCCGAGGTTTCCTTCTCTTAATTCTGATTCCAAAAAAATAATGAAAATAAAAATTAAAACAGAAAATGAAAATAGAAAAGTCCCAACAGAAGTGACGACGGTTGTGGCGTTCGCAACCCTACGCCCCGCCTTCGTCACTTTTCCGGGGTTGTGAAGAACGGGCCAGGTACCCAGCCAGCCTGCATGTGTGGTGTATGCCCGCCATGGCGTTGTCTCGGAGGGAAAGCAAGCGAATTCCACCAACCACAGCGCTTGTTCTGCGTTTGGCACACAATAGGGAGTTACTCCGTTTGTGATGAGAGGAAGGAATCTAAAAATCACACAGTACGTGTATATCCAAGCGCGTTCAGCAACAAGCAGGGGCCCTGGGCCGACTCGCCGAGGGGCGAGAGAAAGATTGCGTGGGGGAAGAGAGATGAGATTCGATACGGGATCGATCGGGATGAGAGAAAGCAAGCGAGCAAGCGAGCAAACAAGCAAGAGCGAGTTGCCGGATCGGGCCATCAAACGATTCTCGAGCTCAAGCCAACCGTCGGCCGCCCGCCACAAGACTTTGGCGTTCGAGCTTCGGCTCGTCCGGAGTACACGACCTTCTGGCTTGTAACGAGTTATCGCTGTTGGTGTTGGCCGTCGTGCAGTGTAAGACGGGAAGAGAAGTTCACGATCACAAACACCACCAGGTGGGTCGGGCCGCCCGCTTTGGGCCAACATCTCGAGGCCTAAGGAGGTCTGGGCAGGTCTTTATTTGTGTTGGCCGAAACGAAGGGAGGAAAGTGAGGTTGGAGACCACGATGTCGGTCCGTGGGCTGATTGGGAACCAGAGCTAGTCAATTGACGTTTTGTGGTTTTGACATGAACCAAAGCATGGTGATGTGTAAGCGTACCAACCAACTAATCCATTGCCGAAGTAGCCTATATTTTAAAGGCCTGATCTAGCTTTAAAATGCAGTCAATTCATTTAGATCCCCCGATCCCCAGACAAACAGATCGTGACTCCCCATCGATCTCCATGTAGGTACAGTACATCGTGCATTATCCGTACCACCCACACAGACATCAAATGCACTACACCAGACCAAGCTCAAAGCCGAGCTCCAAACGGGGCGCGATGGGCACATGCTCACATCACTGACTCGCCACCACCCGCGAAGGAGCCGCCGCCCTTGGTAGAATCAAGACGAACGTCGAGTGGGGAACCCGGGACCAAGCCGAAGCCGAAGCAAGCCCAAGCAAGCAAAAGCCAAAAAAAATGGATCGCCTCAAAAGCTAGCTCCCTTGTGTTCACATGCAATCTCATGCGCAGAGGAAGGATCGAGTAAAAAAACCTTCTTGATGATGTCGACAATGATACTAGCATTTGGATTGCAAAACACATCTCCGTACATAGTATAGTACAGCGTTGGTGTCGTTCGTTGTCCAAAGTTCATGATGCGGCAGACTGATCTGACGTTATTACTCAGGTATTGCTCATGCAAGCCACCGTCACACAAAAAGAGATGCATGTCATCGTGCGCAGATCATATCGCGCCAGGTTCCCCATACAACACGGGTACGCAGGTACATACACGCACATAATTACATGGCCGGATTAGTTAACGGGCCTGACAAGTCAAAGACATCACTGCATAGGTTTTTGCATTGGGACTTATTTTTTCATAACTCTTTTTGTATTGTTTTGACAGTCTGTTTTGGTATGCCGTTTTAAAATTTTTAGTTTTGCAACTGTGACGAGCCAAACAAGTAGACATGATTGGAGACAGTGATGAGGAACAAAGTGAATCATCCCTCAGTGCCCCCACCCATGCGTGATCCGCTGTGTCAACGCATTTTGTTCTTCTCCCCCATCGTCTCCCCATTTTCTCCTGGTCGCGGAGCCCCGCAACCCCCCCTCTTCCTTTCCCCGCCTCCATCCCTGCTCCGAGAAGTGGCATCGTAATGCACTTCCATTCCGTCGGACACGAAAAAGACCCGCGAGAGCAGAGACAGAAAATGAGAAACAGAAAACCCAATTGGGAAGCACCACCTCACGGTCGCCCGCCGGTGCTTCCGACCTCTCCCTGCCTAACCCTAACAGAATACACACTTCTTTGCAAGTGTGGAGAATAATAACATAAAAAGGAACCAAATGCAGACCGTGGTATCATGGTGACCAGAAACGCCGCTGGATGATGGACAACAAAAGTGATAGTAAAAACAAATAACAAGAAAAGGAAGTAAGCAAGGAGGCTGTTGTTTTTGGTAGAATCAACCCGCCCGATAACGCCGACCGAGTGATGCATGATGTCGTAAGCCACAGAAAGAGACTTGAAGTACGAAGGTGTATAATATACAGCAGACCTGACGGGTCTGCTCGGCGTAGGACCGGTAGGATGGCCGTTAAGAGGGAAGGAAAAGAGTCGGTCTGTAGGCGTCGAGCGTCGATGGAATGGTTGGTGATTAAAGTTACTACCAAGCCTGTGCCGCATAGCCGGCGAAGGGGTTCTGGAAGTACTTGTCCCAACTGCTAGAATTGGTGTCAATATCCTTGTCCTTCTTCATGTACGGCCGCTCAGGATATTGCTTGAGGTTTGCGACATCCGTCGAGGTGTGGCGGCGCTTAAGAACGGCGTTGGCCGTCGATGTCTTCTGGGATCGCTCGCGGAGGAGGTTCCGACGAAGCGACTCAGTCAGCTCGGTGGCAAGCATGTTCCGCCGGGTAGTGCGCGGCGAGAGCGCAGCCTGGTGGTGGATGCTGGTGGCATTGACATTGATGGGTTGCGCAGAAGAGCGAGGAATCTCGGTAATGGGACGCATCGGTGGCGCACGGGAAGTGCCCCTCTTCATCATGAGGGGCGCCTCGTCGGAGTCGTTGGGGGAGGCAACAAGGGAAGGGCCGTTGAGGGTGGCACGAGCGCGGGGAAGTGCTGACGTCGACTGTGATGCCATGTTGTTGAAGCGCTGGGCCCGGTTGTTGTTAGACATCATGAGCGTGATGAGAGAACGGCGAGAAGGAAGGTTGGCGGTCGAGTCGACGCGACGGAAGGTCATCTTGTCCTCGTTCAAAGAGCTGCTGGTCTCCTCGGCGGACTCCTCCTCCCAGTCTTCGTCGTCATCGTCAATCGCGCTCTCGTCAAGGTAGTCGTCCTCAGTATCACTGATTGCGGACGAGGTAAATGTCTGGGTCACAACCTGGTTGTTAAACGACGCCTTCTTCTGCGCGCTGTTCACGAGAGCGGCTCTGTGGAGTTGCTGCGAAGATGAGGGTGACTCCTCGACCGACGAGCCTCCGACGTGGAACATTGCGCCTCTCGGTTGCACAGGAAGTTTCCTCGACTCAAGATTGCGGTTTTTGAAGGACTCTTCGTCCGACCCAGAAGAGCCTCCGAGGGCAAACTCGGGCCGTTGCTTCTTCGGGAAGATGATCTTGGGTGCTGGTGACTCGGTAGGTTCGGGAATCGCGGACGGCGAAGGCGCCTTGGTGGATAGAGAGGCGGGACGGCTGATGGAGATCTGAGAGGGCGAAAAGCCACGGGTAACTATCGTCTGCGGCTTTGTCTCGGGCACCGGTTCTGGCTGCTCCTGCGCCTCCATCTCGTCGGTCTGTTGGGAGACAGTGGAATCGCTGGAAACACCTTCTGGAGTCTCGCAAGGAGACTCATCAGTGGTAGAGCCAGAGTGTACTGGCTCGTTGATCTCCTCAGCAGTGGGGGAGCGGGGGATGGTAGGAAGCGGCGCATCGAGAGGCATCTTGGCGTGCATGATGGAAACAACCATCTTCTCGAGCTCGTCCGAGGTGATGTGGCGCTCGCGGCCACGGCTTCGGCTGCTAGCGCACGAGTCTTGCCTCTGTATCCTCGGGCGGACGATATCGACTGGGGTGGTGTCCGCGCTGAGGTCAACGGCCTCTTCGTCGGCAGCCGATTCGATGCTACTGGAGAGCTGGGGAAGGTCCTCCGTGACAGCCCCCCGCGGATATTGAATGTCTCGTGGTTGGCTGGTGGCGTAAGAAACTAGCTCGTCTTCCCCTTCACAGCAGAAAGTCTCGCGGTTCCAAAGGCGCCAGCTGAGGTTCTCCAACCGTCTCCCTTGAGCTACTGAGTCGCGACACCTTGCGAAGACTTGATGAAAACGGTCAGTAAACAATCGCTCGCGGAGAGAGGAAGACGCAAGAACTCACCGGTCCACATGCTGAAAAGATTTGCGGGGTTGGTGGTGTCAACCTTGTGGATCACATTTGCGTCAACTTGGAGGACGGGGGCCTCTAATGACATCGGCATGTTGGCTGTGATATGCTCGAATGATCGAGCAGATTCTGAGCTGTAATCAGGTAAAATGGCAATGGTGTTCTCCGCCACCCTGACTTCGAAGGTCGGCGGTCGGTTTGTGTGGTTGGTCCCGTCTGGCCGCAGTTGTTGGGCCTGTTCTGCACCGACGTGAGGGATGCTGAAATGCGTTCGTTTTTTCCTAGTCGTCGGATAGGCTGCTGATTTGTTTCGTCTCGATTCCTCCGGCTCTTCTCTCGTTGTCGGTTTCAACTGGCCGTTGGCTGCACGGCTCAAAGACAGGGCTTATTTCCTGACTACGTCGTCCTTCGTGTGACGACTTGTGAGAGTATCTGTCCTGGGAATGTTGGATACTCGGTGTTGTTTGGAGATCTACGCGTGATGGTCAATCACCGTGTCGGCGTGTCGTGAGGTTGGATTTGTGTTGGTTGAACTCGGGTGGAAAGAAGGGAAGGTGTGGTGGGGAGCGGATGCGAAGTTCATGTATAAGGGAATTGTCGGGGCGCCGATGGGTTGACCAGGGCTAGGTGCGTGGGATGTGGGCTCGATGCGCGGTGAATAAAGCAATTACCAGGGCAGGTACCCACGACCCTCAGCCCCCCTGGCCGGTCTCAGTTCCCGGTACCGGTACAATCCCTCGCAAGTCCCCGGCGTACCGGCCAGGGGCTCAGTGGAGAGGGATTGGTGGCAAGGTGGGTGCGGTATGGTGGTAGGGGTTTGCGCGCCTCAGCAGCGCCGGTACGTACCTGGCCCAGGAAGTACCACCGGCAACCCGACCACGAACTGTCGAACCGAATCGCTGTGATTCACCTGCCACAAAATCTGAGGCGCTTCAAACGGGAGACAAGTTACGACTCTTCAAACGCGGAAGCCACGATGTTGAACGACTATCAATTGTCCCCGTTGGCGCCGCGAATTGATGAAAAACCTTTCATGAAGCGAACGAGGGAAGAGAACGGGCAGAACCTCGTCCTCGCGCGAACGGACCGAAAACCCTGAGTCGAGCCCCGCCGAGAAGGCCTTCCCTAATCGGGCAGTCAATCTTAATACTATAACCTCATGCGGCCTAGACCGCAAATCCAGACTAAGCCATATGGGGCTGCCAGCTTTTTGTGTGCGTTTCTCCTCGGGTCATGTGCGTCTCCTCGCAAACGGCGTTGCCGCCTCCCAAAACGGTTCGCACAGCGTCACACCGAACGGAACGAGGATCCCACTTTTCCGTCACCAATCCCAAACGGGCACGATGAGCAAACTCGAAAGGTCACGTCGCACTTTCAAAATCCGGGGAGATTTCCCGGGACACTGGTTCGACCGTGGTTTGCAGGCTCTGATACCTCTTTCAGATCATCTCAACCTCAGACGGTCACCAGTGTCAGGATACTGCAGCCGACAACAGATCGGGACATGTTGAAGAGTGCTTTTTTTCTCTTTTTCCTCCCTCAATTCCTTTTTTGCGTGCTTCTTATGTCTGCTGCATTTTCAATCTCCCTTCTTTCCTTCTTTCTAGGCGAAGGGAGTATTTTCTTGCTTTTGCAGCCGTCAGAGGAAGTTGATTTGGGCGCTTCTTTTCCCGAAACGGCGCAGCTTCCGGGCGTCGTCAGGAGGCAGGCAGCCTTGCAAAAGTCAGGTGCTCGGCTGCTGGGGGCGCTGGCAGAGAAGCCCAGGCCTCTGGGCCGTTTCCCCGCAAATCGCCTCCCTCCACTCAATTCGGCCCACGGTTTTGGGGAATGTTGTTGATCCGCCTGTGGTCACGGGCGCAATGCGACCATGGGTACGCAGTCAGGCACTCAAGGTTCCAGGGCTGTGGACTTCCATGCTTTGCATCCTCATCTCCTGTCCGTCAGTCAACAGGCTCACGGGTAATGCGACGGCAATACGACAATGCTGGGGCAAGCCTTGGAAAAAGACATGAGCGAGCGTTTGGTGTTCTGGGCCAACTCCCGCTTTCCCGCCCTCAACCGCTGCGCCCGACCCGATGTCCCGACCGGACGTTAACGGTTGCTTCTGCGAATCTGCAGCGATCACAGGTTGGTTCCAAATGGCTGAATCGTCGGCTGGCGCCGGTAGTCCCCCAGGAGCCCAGCCCCAAAGGCCAATTCGTTGTCCGGAACGGGCCCTGTGGTCGAATCGTCGGCCGCCCGCTGTGCTGTGCTGACACGGGTTGTGAATTCGTGACGGTGGCCAGTAAGAATGGCCCCTTCGTCAAAACGCCGTTTCGCTGTTTCGCTGGTTGGCAGTTGTTGGCGAAAGAAACGACGATGAGTCTTGCTGGGCGTTGCTGGGCGTTGCTGCTCGTTGCTCGTGATCTCACCTCTCACCGTCACAGGTGGTGAAGCACTAGACATCTCACGCCGAGCGCCGCGGCCCGCATCCCTTCTCCCTTCTCCCCGGTTGCCACGATGCGATATGATGGGCATGAATTTGCATCACGGGTTCGGCCCTTGCCCGCTGTTGGTCGCTGTTCGTCATCGAGCCGCCTTGCTGTCTTGCCTTCTCCTGTCCTGACTGGACCTCACATGGGCTTGCCGAGGCGTTTCTGCGCTGGCCGTTTACAGAGTAGACCAAAAAAAGGGTTCTCTCCCTCACATGACGCCCTCCGTGGCTCGCATCCGCGGACAAGCCACATCCACCCCACGCCGAGAACCCGAGACCCCTTGTCCGGGGCGCAATTTCACCATCCGCGAGAACAGCTTCCAGAGGCGTGCGGCACGGTGGCCAGCGAGCGAGCGTGATGTTCACCAGGATCCCTGCTGGCGGAAGCTCTCCCCGTGCTGGCGGGGGTGGTGTGATAAACACCAGCTCCTGCCATATCCAGACCACATCTCCTTCGCCGACGTCGCCGTCGACCACAAAACGCGTTCCTTTTTTCTCCCCATTCCTTTGGCCCCCCCCCCCCACCAAGCCGCGAACCCCAGCCTGTCCCGTCGGCGTGGTTGACGATGCGCGCCGGCGTTCGGGATGACCGTGGCCTCGGGACGAAAACCAATTTGCTTTTTTTGTCCCTTGGCGTCAACCGCGTGCCCGTTGAGCCCATCGCACTCGTTCCTTTCGTCATCATCCCGGCGTTTGGAAGAGTTGCATTTGTTCTCTTTCTCTTTCTTGCGGGATGAAGCCGACCTCTCATGGGAGAATGGCTCGTGAAAGGGACGGGTCTCGTGAGTGACGAAGAGTTACTTGTACGCAATATGAAACGTCGCCGACTTGGGGGTCTGCGAAAGCAAGCTCTCTCGGTCGCTGCCTTGATGAGTCCTTTCATATCATCATCGACAAAGTTACCCAAAGGGCGGGAATCTCCCCTGCTAGCCCCGCTAGTGGCCTGTCTCAATTTCCAAACCGCCGGGACGAGCTAGGGAGTTTCACCGAAATCCCCAGATCTCCTCGGCGTTGTGGTGTTCTCTAGTTCCAATCCTTGACCCGTCGTAAAACCTTTCCAACTTCCTCGCGGGACATCGCGAAAGTTCCAGGAGACAGAAAGTTAGAAAGTCGAAAAAGCCACAACAATTATCGGACATTTTTTCTGATATTCCCCCCACACACCGGGGGCCCGGGACAGTCCCCCCGCGCAATTCCATAACACGTTTTCCCCCCACGTTCATGGTCCCCTTGTCCGGCCTGGAATCCATCCCTCCCACCGCACCTCCCATCCACCTTGCCACCTTCTGTTTTCTCTCGGTCACGACATTGGGAAACCTTCCATCGCATGAAAGATGCTTTCGCTAAAGGGGAAAAATAAGGTCTAATTTTGGGCCCTGCGCAACGAACACGAGGGCCGGAGGGAAAATTGTCGCTTAACCGGGCCGCAACCAGGAGGCACGTGGCTGTCAGCCGCTTGGTATTCTCTTCATGCGACATCATATTCGGAGGGACAGGACATGAGCAAGCGCGCCAGTAAAGGCCATCGAGTTGACCACGTGAGATTCACGCGGCTGATCGTCTTCCTGGTCGGAGAACCCGTCGTCTTGGGACCTCAGGGGTGAAGTCGAAATTTGTCTCTTGACGTTATGCAGAAAACTCTTTTCCCCTCTCTCTTGTGGTCTGCCAATGGTAAGTGACGCCCGCAACGTGACAATCAAGTCACCTGAAACGGCAAAAAAAAAAAGCTCGACGTCCGCCTCTCGGAGCAAAATAACTTAATCAGGGTTTCGTCGGGCTGCAAGCGACTTGTGTGTGTCTCCTTTCCAGCCACCGTCACAACCAAGACCCAAATGGTCGGGATGCTGTTGACGTTTCGTTCACGAAAGCTTAACCCGGGCCCGAGACGAGACGGACCAGGGGGCTGATGGGGGGTAAATTAATTAAAGGACAGCGCCGACCCGGTACGCCGGAGCCCGCCGCCATGGGGTAGCACGACTTTCTGCCTACTGTGCAGCTGCCTATCAGCCTTGGGTCCTTTATTTTTGAGAAAGTAATTTCATGCGATATCTCCTCTCAGATATCTCCTCTCTCGGGACCCTTCCCCGGCGGTTTCCGACGTCCGGTCTTCTACGCTATTCGTAGACGTATCTGTGTCGGAAAGCGAGATATGAGCTCAACAGACAAACGGCAACAGGGCGCAGGGGGGGGGGGTTAAGTCCCGTCTCTTCATCGTTGTTGCTGACCTCCCTCCTTTTCAAGGTTGGCCGGTCCGTTTGGCTGGGCCGTCCCGCACCCTGTGGCGTTTGTTGGCGATGTGAGCTGTGCCGCTCTTTTTCGAACTGCAATGTCAGCGTGGACGATAAAAAAGAGTATTGCGTCCAAAGTATTCCCGTATCTAGTACTTGCCCGCGACGGCGAGGTCTTGTCAGGGGGCCAACGACGACCGACGACCGGCTCGCTTTCGCCCCCAATCTTACCTTACCTCATATCAACGAATTGGCTCACACACCCTCTCAACAGCCGCGCGTTTCAAACCACGGCCTCACGCAGGAGAACGTATAAAAGGACCAACAAGCAACTGTTTGCACACCGCCTCTAGCCCCCCGCGAACCGACTAAACCTAGAATTGAAGTTTGTCCCCTAACCTATTAGTAGTGTAGGTATTCTCGTAAGTGTACGAGTACATACAAACCTAGCGGGGGAGGACTTATCCGGCCTTGTGAAACCCCAATACAGAACCACCAACTCCTCCCCCACATCTCCCCATCCCCCCAATCCCCCCGTCCCAGCTGCTCCCCACGATCTCCCCAACCAAGTGGTGGTGTGCCAATGCGGCTACCCTTCGGACAGGGGGGGTAAATGCTCCGCGGTGCATCGTTTCGCAACAGGACGCCACATGCGCTGTGCTGCGGAACGAACGCTTCTGCTTCTGCTTCTGCGTCTGCTTCTGCGTCCGCTCCTTGGTGCCTGTGGCCCCTGTGCTTTGTTATGCAGGTCTGCAGTACACTCGCATTTTCAACAGTGTCCTTTCCTAAATTTAATGGTCAGAGTACACTACGTCCATAACGTGGTGCAGCAGTAATCCTCTGCAGCTTGAGTACTGTCCAATACAATGAGCACGCAGCGGTCCTGCATTCACATAGAAGGACTGCATACCAGTATGTTACCAAGTACTGCAAGCCAAGTCTAACCATCCCTGATATCGTGGAGGTTGGACAGGGATCTTTACTGGATACGCCTCGACAGATGCAAATAATAGTATCCGACGCAGCGCCGTACGCACCTCCCTTTGTGATATTGTCCAAATGCTGCGTCCAAGAAAGAAGGAGATGCGAACGACCAAACCTTGTTGGCTGGACAGGAAATGAAATCTCGGCCTGACCCAAACGCTGTACGACCGCCACGAAGGGCCCACGGCCGAGACCCGGTTTGGCGAACGAATCCTTTCCGGGGCAGACGCCATGAGCTCGTTGGCCCGCTGTCGTGACCAACTTCTCACTACCCCGGGGGGAAACGTGAGCGAGGTGGTTTGGTTTGATGGTTGTGTTTGTCTCTGCTTGTTGCCTATTTGCTAGTGTGGTATGTGAGCCGTGATTATGCGAGCAAAAGCAACTGTTTTACCTCATCCGGGAGCCGAGACGAGGGTGTGTAAGTGAGTTGTGTGTGTTAGTGTGCAGCCTTGCCGAATAGCAAAGCAAGCTTAGCGATGCCACTGGTTGGTCCGTCCGGACTCTTTCGGCGCGAGATGGTGGGGATGGGGAGTGAACTCCGTACTGTATACGAACTTCCTACCGACTAGTACTAGAGTACATCGCAATGGAGAACGGCCGGCTTCCCCGTGCGACGTTCGCACCGAAGATTGGTTCGTCGAATGGGATGCAGAAAACAGCGCCAGGTCGGAGGATCGGGTATCAGCATCGGGATCTACGAAGCGTTCTGTCCTCAGCTGGTTGATGACGGATCTTGATTTGACACGAGCTCGCTCCGAAACCCTTCGATATGACGGCTCGAGTGTTTGCACCAGCGTACTGACAAACCATTTACCCCCAATCAATATTATCGTCAACCACAAATTATTTGCCAGTTCCTTCAAACAACTCTGCCGATTCGGTGGCAGAGCTGGCGTTTTGCGTCCCTGCGAATACCCGTCCGAATTCTGAAGTCCCGGGTAGTCCGTACCTACATACGATATCGCATTGTCCAGCCCACATCCATTAGGGAGTGGAGTTGGGAGGTTTAAGATTCGCGAGGTCTCGGGACCCCCACCCGGGGAACGGTGGGGGAAGGAAATGGTGTCTGTGAGTGTTTCGGCCGAGCTTCACGGAACGCAGAAACGGAGCTCCAAGCCGGAGGTTTCAATCCGTGGATCATGTTTCGACGAGGTGCAAACGTCAAATGTTTGACCCGCTGTGCACGGCGAGTGTATTATCCGCCATACCCCACGAAATTCCGAATTTTTGTGTCGGAGAGGACCTTATCCTGCCGACCAGTCTCACATCGTGGAGGTTGTTTGGCACAAGGTGAAGTGCGGTGAACCATCAGAACATGGCTGGCCCCACACCGCAGTCGGTGCGTTTTGAGACGAACTTCCACAGGCCACTGATTCCTCCGCGGAAGGAACATCCAACATGGTCAGACTTGCCAAAGCAACTGGCTCGCCCTCGACGTTGCATTCTCCCTCCCATTCCGAACGCCAAGGCCAACGTTAACGGGTTTGGTCACCGAGGACGGCACGAGTCCATCCAACGTGAAGTTGGACAGGCTCACATCGCAGCGGACGGGACGTTTCGCCAAAGCGGGAGAAGGCTTCCAGTGCCGGAGGGCCGGGGGTCGGCGGCGTGGCTTTGGCTTTGGAGGGTTGCCTTTCGGAATCGACAAGATCGCTCCGGGAAGGGGGAGAAAGGAACTTTGCGACGGCATCGTAGCATCTCAAACGCGGGGCGCTCGTGGAACGCAACGTCGAATTCGTCGAATTCCCTTGGGTCTATCGTCCCGGCTTGCTCGCGTTGCTGGAACGGCGACGTTGCTCCAAAGCCCCTGGGCGACTTGACCTCGTCCACTTAATAAAATCCTTCTTTGGGCCTTTTTTGATGAAATCCCGTTAATCAACCATCCCCGCAATACCGTCCCGACGGTTATTTCATCGCCCCCGGCCCAGCATCGCATTGTCGCTGTCAAATAAAGGTCACGAGATTTACCCGGCACGTGCGGATGGAAATTGCCCGATATTTTTTCTTGGCCCCTGCAACAGAATTTCCTTCTAGTTTTCCAGAACATTGCGGAGTCGTGAACCCCCGTCGTCCGGCCGAATTATTACCCTCGGCCCATCAGCTTCCTTGCCGCCCCGGCGACGGCCCGACTGCCCAGTGGAGCGTGGTCTCCATTTTGACGACAGAGACTGGATTCATCGAGTCAGCTACGGTGGAGGGCCGTCGACATCCTCAGCCATTACGGCGCTTTTATGATTATTCTTTTTATTTGGCTTTTTTCTAATTTACATTTTCCTTTCCTGACCGCGTTCTCAAAGCTCAAATTGATAGATTCCAACAGAATGCAACTCGGCCTGACCGCAGTGGATCCGTCCGTTGAAGCGAGATCCCCACATCCACGTGTGCTGGAGGAAAGCTGGGAGATATGGCTCGTGCGGTCAAATGTCTTCCGAATGGGAAGCGCACGCCGGAAAAACTCAACAATTGCAGCACACCGCACCAACCAAAATCGTCGTGAGAGCTGCATCGGAACGGGCCATAGCGGGTCAACTGCCCGTCATTATCAAAACGGCGAAATGATTTGGCCAGTCTCGAAGAAAACCGGGTACAACTGTCCTGTGCATTGGAGAAGAGAGACATGTTCCGCAATTGAGGGCTTCAGAGCTGCGCATCTGCCGAAACACCTTGTCCTTGTGACGGAGCCAGCGGCCCCATTCACCCTATCACTGCCACCATGAAAAAAAACAAAGCATGTGCCGGCTCTGGCTCTGAGCCGGGAGGCTTCCAGGTGTCCGGGCTCGTCCGAGAAACGCTGCCGTTTGTCCCGCCTCACCGCATCTTCACCAGGCCCAGCCGGAGGGTCCCCGCTTTGATGCGTAACCGCGTCTCAACGACTGGTGCGCCTGGTTCCAACCGAGAGACATTCTGAAAAAAACTCTGTCGTTTTGGCTCCCTTTGACCCTTGCCCATTTACGTTTTCTAGAGAGGAAAAGGCACCAGGGGATCGAAGAAAGAAATACTTGCGGTTTAATTATTATTATTATTATTTTCCTTTTATCCTGCAGTTTCTCTTTTTTTTGTCAACGGCAGGGTCTTGCGGGAATATTCTAACCAAGTGTTCGTTCCCGCTCCAACTTGCCGTGCGGGCTCACCTGGCCATCCCAGTCTTGATACTACTGGCAACTCGGTGGAGGCAGCTGTCATCAATTGACAATCCATCTGATGGTGCTGTGATGGAGCTCATAGTGGAATTGAGGAGGCGAATGACAGCGCCCGTTCGTCCCGTATTATCGTGACTGTTGACCACAGTGACAGTGCCATCCCTTCTCACGGGAATACTTTCGATATGGCATAGCTGTCAGCCACTGAGCCACCACTCGAGCCACAGCCACGGCGAGAAACGGAGCCTGCCAAGGACATCCTGCTCTCTGCTCGTTAAATGTACTCGTAGACTTCTGAGGCTTTGACTGTCTCCCAGTTGGCGGCCTCACTCCCGAAACAACCCGTCTCCATCTGCCCGTGCAAGGTGCACAACACCCGCCTCTTGCTGATCAATATCATCCTCCAGATCCTCTGCTCTGACCTCTCTGAAACCCTAGAGTGTGGTGAGACTCGAGGAAACTCGTTCTCTAGGCTGTATTTTGAAACTGAGTGAACAAGTAACAGCACCATTGGATGTGCGTAGCTTATTGGCGTTCCCGTTCCGATAACTTTGTCCAAATTTCTACGATTGTATGGCACCCGGCCCGTCAGAGCTGTTCGCCAAGCCAAGCGCAGGACCAGCCACTTACACCTTTTCCACTTCCCAATCGGGCGACTCAGGACGTCACATTCTCCTTCTGTCAAGCGACACAAGCAACTCGAGGCGCAGATGATATTTCGCGGGCGACCACCGGCATTAGAAACAGAATCTTTGCCTACCTTGGTATTTTGGTCCACCCCCTAGTCCCCTATAATTACCGCCATACCATCGGTTCCTTGTCTCTTCAGACAACAACTGATTCATCAGTGGTATTGGAGAGAAGAGTATCGACAATTTGGTTCCCGTCCTTCATAAGATCATGGACCCGAGAGCCTGTCCACGTGTCTCTAAAGTGATATCCCTGTGGTCAAATCTGATGTCAAATCGGGTCCGCCTTGGGTCTCATTGCTTCTAGGTTGGGTGCACAGTGGTAAATCCCATCAAGTGGATTAGCTACTATACAAAGCGGAGAAATCAAATGGCGAGGATTTTGTAACCAAGTTGGTGATCGATGGCGATGGAGATGCCCGGGGTTCCTGAGCGAAACTGGGGGGTCTAGTGCCATTTTCGATGGTTCGTAGAAACAATATTTTCAATACCAAAAGAGGCGCATCTCGAAATCGCGCGAGCCGCGGCTAACATCATTGGCATAGTGAAGGTCAGGATTCAGATGGCGCGTGATAGCAGTTGCAGCATTTCAGCGCCCTTCTTCGTGAACTATCTCATGGTTTTGGCGTCAATCTTCTCTTATTTTGGTCCAACTATTCTATTTTCTATCTATCATGCATAGAATAGTGTACAGTTAGTTTGGTTCAGCCTTTCGGTTACTTGGCGAAGAGCTCCTGACGTATCATTGAGTCGTTGATGATCTTTTTGGGTTAAGCAAGCGACAACGTTCTCAGCTGAAGTCTGCGCACAACTGCACAACTGCACACAAAGGCCGGCCCGGCCCGGCCCCTCGCTTGCTCATCATTGTCTGCGGCATTCGCGGGTTTTGAAATCAAGTAAATTTGGGCACAACTTTGCCCACGTGTGTCAGTTGGGTAAGTCAGGTTGGGTAAGTAGTTCAAGCCCAATTACTTAGCTCTAGTCAGCGAGTTATCCGAACTTAACATTGTCAAAAATGCAGAAAAAACTCTAGGAAAAAAAGATAAAATAGTAATATGTGTTTAGATTTGAGGAGCTGAACCCTAGAACGTTCTACGTCAAACTGTATTTTTTTTTTTAAATACGGACGATGGATTTAGAGCGTCGCTTGCTATAACACGCTGACGCTTATAGGTTGTTGTCTTTCTTGGCTTTATTGTGTATGAACTGAGCTACGAATTTCGACACTCCTACACTCATGATGAAGCGAATCACGGGTGAAAAAACGGTGGTCGCAAACGGCTATGCGGGAAGACTCTGCTCCCCCGCCATGTGTCAGTCCAGGAACCACGGAGAGCCGCAGTTAATACTCTGATCTGTTTGTTTTTGTTGGGCTCTCCCAGCTTCTCCGAAGTTTCGCTTCCACTCAATTTCTTTGAGACTTTTCTTCCTTCTGAGCTGTTTCCCTGTTCGGTAGATCCACCTGCTTTCTTCAAGAGCGTTACCCCTCGTTGAGTATCAGCTGCCGCGAGTTACCGTTCCTTCGGGGTCAACCTCCAAAAGGAAAGAGGACTCGAGGCTTGGCATCCGGCGAGGTCTTGCGCGTGGCATTTCTCCTCCCCACTTCCCCAGAATGGCGAGTGAAGCTTCTTAACGGGGTGGTTACGGAAACCTCCTTGCTCAATATGGTCTCTCGAACGCGAACGCGAATGCGGGATCGACCATCCCAAATTGAACCGGAGGAGCGAAACCCACGAGAAAGAAAAATGCGGGAAAAAACAATAAAATAAAAATGGAAAGACGTGAAGGCGGGGGACGAGAGGGGCAGCCGTGAGCCGTCTGCACAGTCACCACCCGCATGAGCGGGCCGGCAATGCGGTGGCGCCGTTAGGACCGTTTTCTCCCTTGGCTCGCTGCGCCAGCGCAGGTCCGCCGGTACTTGACGATATTAGCCGCTGCAAAGGAAGCAGTCACAAGGCTACTGAAAAGTTCTTCTTCAGCCCTGTGCCTTCGTCGACCAATTTTTGCAATGGTACCCTGAAGACAGCCGGGACATCTATCCTAGGATGTCGGAGAGACGATTCCAGTTTGGCAAAGTCTTGACCTTCTCTGAATGTCTCACAACTGAACATTCACCCGGCCGCTAAACACGGATTACGAGTACGGGATGCGTGCCCATTTTCCCGAGGGGGCAGTTGACACAGGGTATTTCTGAGGGTGAAATGGACCTGATGATCTTCGCTTGACCGGCCCCCATGGAGGGTCACAACCAACACTCACCCGCTGGAGCTTCGTTTCAGGGTCCAGAGGACAGCCACGGCAAAAGAGGGTGTGCTCGTTGAGACACTGGAGCCTTGAGCCGACCGCTACAGGGACTGCCGCGTGTCAAGGTGTGGTGCTGGTCGAAAAGCCAGTTGGTGTTGTGACCTTGAAAATGGGTACCATTTCCGAAAACTAAAAAATCTTCCACTTCGGCTCGCGTTGGTGCGTTGCCCAAAGGTGGTCCCCAGACGACGGCGGCTCGTCCACTTCCCCAGATTCTCGGCTGCAGATCATGTTCAACAATGGCTCCGCGGCACGCGAATGCGCGCGACGAAACGGAGAGGGGGGCGAAAATTTCGAGGGAGGATCTGTGAAGCTCGTTCAGCCGTGCCTTGCCGCTTGCCGCGCCACCCAAACTGGCAGTCATGTGCATCGCTTGCATTGACGGGCCTCTGACACGGCAAGTTATTCATTGCCGGTACACTAAAGTCATGGAGTCTTGCCCACCGAAGGTCGATGCGTCGTGTGTGTTGCCGTGTCCGTCGGCCAGTTAGTGCCCGATGGGGAAGCTCACGAAACCCGGGGGTTGAAACCGCAAGCGAGGTCCCAGCTGTTTGTCGCCGTGGTGCCGCCGACGCGGCGTTCATCAAGTGACCGCGATTTCCGTTGTCTAACCTCGGCGGCAGAGCCCCGTCTTGTCGCACGGGTCAAGCTCCGCTCGGCCGTTGGTGGTGCGGTCCCCTATCGGCGGAATTGGCTAGCGCTTCATTCCCCAAGGGATGAGAGGAACGGCAATGGTAGTGTAGGGTCGTAGACGGACCGTAGGAGCGAAACGCACCGCTGCGTGTCTTTGGGAACAATCCGAGGGGCTTTATCGCGTGTGGTGCTTTGGGGCCCGATTCCACGTGGCCGAAATTGCGCCGGAAGTGCGGGACAGTCGGGGCTTTGGGACTCGGTGCTTTGCCGAACTGCCCAGCAGCTCGGGCATCGAGACCCCGAGCCTGGAATGTAAAGGCGGACGAACATTGAATGCGGCGGGCGGGCAAACGTGAATGTGAAACTGTAATTCACCGGGCCCGATCAGCCAGATTCCCGGGTACAAAGTACCGCGAACATGTTTCGAAGTCCCACAATGTCAATTTTTGGGACATGGAAGCTTTGGGGTTCAATGTTCAGGCTGATTTCCATCCAGAATCTGGGGAAGCTGGGGAAGTTTTCAGGGTCATCGATATTCAAGGCTTTTTATTGGATGGGAATGGAAACAAAGTGGGGCGCCATGGCTCAGCGCGTTTTCTCAGTTGGCGGGCACAACCCCCAGTTCTCCCCAACAAGTTTCAACATCAGTTGAGAATACCATGAGCCATCGACTCGTGTGATTGTAGATGTTTTCATCTTAGACCCGTCTCACATACCGCAGCGGGATAACGCATTCTTCGGAGCCCGGTTCGGCCGAGCCAGTACATGGCATCTAGGCGGGGTGCATCCGATCGATTGTCCTCTGCTCCGAGATCCCTGAGACACGATTCTACAGGGAGACAACACTCAGACAGTTTCACGATCGACTTCCCGTCGAGTTGTCTTCTTGATCATGTATTTTCACGCCATTTTGCACCTTTTATCCCTTCTTCTTTAATTAATTTATTCTCACTTTTTTCTCAGGCATCGTCTTCGTCATTATCTTGTCCTTCCAGTTCGTGCCACTTGAACCGCGCGACAACTTAAACTTGTACCCTGGGCTTTTCACTCCTCACCCGTGGTATCCTAGCCCTTAAAAGCCATGAACCATTTCTAGCAAGTGCAGGTTAGTCTTACAATGTTGTTGCTCTTCCCGCTCTTGAAGGCTTGGCCGACCTGACCGTCTCGCCGAATGGATACAGGACTGTAAAGTAGATATTGCGTGTAGTTGCAATCCAACGCCATTCCACCCTATCTCACCGGCGGGCAACCCCTGGGTTTGCGCTCGAGTTACCGCTTACCTCAATCCCGGATCTTGTATTGAGTCGTGGGCTGCGGCATGTTAACAAGCCCTCTGCCCATGATGACCGTATTACTCCGGTCCCGAAGCGAGGAAATACGGATACAAACTGAGTCAAGAACAGACGGGTGTTTACACCATTCTACCTTACCATCTGACCCCCAAATCAACTCATCCACGGAGTCCGACAGCGCCCGTTGTGCAACCAACCCACCCCAGGGAACGGTCTCACAAAGATTCTATCACGAAGCGGCAGCGCTGCCGTGCGACGGTTCAACAGGCCCCCGGCGCAAGATCAAGGGTCTCTGTCAATCTCGCGACGCCTGATGACCTCATCCGCCTGAGCCGGCGTGACAATCTTGTGCAACTCCAAGGGCAACCCTCTGCCAATGCCAGGAGCTGTCGAACAAGGCCCGAACACCTGCAGCCGCGACGGCTGCGCCAACAATTAATTTTTTTTTCGCGCGGTTCGGTATCACAGGGTCTGATCGAGAGGCCGGCACGGGTTTCCCAGCTAGCGAGCGAAGGATGGGATTTCTTTCCCAGCTTCCTACTTGAGACCCTTATTTTACGCACTTGGTATTAAGAAGCGAGTGTGTTACCATGGTGGCTTGAGAGACATTGTCAAGGAACTCATGGCTTTGCATATCCAACTTTGCCGCAGGCCGATAGAGTCAGCCTACACTATGTAAGCGGTACCGGGTTGCAGAAGGTCATGTATGCTGTAACCTGCTGAACAAGTCAGGGTAACTACAACTTTGTCTCTACTTTGTTAGGTGCCGAGCTCAGAACCCCTTCCCCCCCCTCCCCCCGAGAAATAACTTGCGACCATATCATTACAAAGTAGCTGACCACCACCATCCGGGGAAGTGTCCGGCGCTATGACACTATCGCATCGGTCCGTCCCTCTGTCCGCCCAGCGATGATGATTTAGTGAGTGCCGGGCTTGGTGGTCAGACTGCCCAAGTGTCAGCACCGCGAGGTCGCACACACAAGCTCACCGTTCAACAGCCCAATGGGAACCGGTTCCGGGGTCCAGGTGAGCCTGGCCCGGTGAGGCTTCGCCGTTGTCCTGCTGGAAGGGGAGGAGCCAATTATGGCAGGGCTGGTTTATTTTTGACAAGGAACCCCCTTAAGTCAATCAGTTATACTTCGTAACCTTGGTACTGTGTAAGTCAGACGGTTCCTTCATCCGACGCTGAAAGCTACTCAGGATTAATTGTTTCCCCACCACAGTTGTCAAGCGCCAGGTAATTCGCTTTTGTTTAACGATTCATTTTCTTTTAAAACTTATATTTTTTTTTCGATTCCCGACCCCCTAGCCGTCCCCCCACTGACTCCGTTTCTTGAACCGGTATTTCGGGACCGCATCTCATCAACCCGATATCACGCGCATCTGACCGGCAGATCGGAGCTTAGTTGGATGGCGCGGCGGCCTCCTGCACGAAAGACGGGATGAGAAGCATTAGTTTGTATCGAAAACTCTTGACCGCCTCTTCGCCATTCCGTTTTTGAAGTTCCCCTTTCTCTCTTTTTTCCTCGTTAAGGACCCCGTCCCTGATATGGTTGGTTCGGCCTGGATTCCTCTGCGCAGAACGCACCTCTGAAGTGCCGTGGCTTCCCGCGGCCTGTGTCCCCATCTCCGCGTAGGCTAAATCGGCCGGTTAATTGCCTTGGTGACGGCAGCCAGGTACCTGGACACCACCAGTCTGTGGGAGACAGATGGAAGTACCAATGACTAAACACGAAGCCCTCAGCCCAACGCAAATTCAAGTACCAAGTATTTCGCCCCGGCTGCAGAGAGAAGATAAGGGCGGCTGAGTCAACGAGCCAGAGGTGTTCGCCGCGCTTCAGCCTCGGCGGATCCGAGATTCTCGTGACCGTTAACAACCCCGAATATACGCGACACTACGGGACGTCTCCCGGTGGGTTTCTTTCCCAACGGTTGGTCGGTTTTCGAGACGAGGGATCGGGTGGTCTGGAAGTCCCAGTCGTGATTGCACCACTTGTTCATCTCGGTCGCCTTCACACGCCGAGACCCTTCACAGGCTCACAAGGGCACAATCCACGATTCTCGTCCTCGGTCGCCGTGTTCCTTCGGTTCCACAAAGGCTGACTCTAGCGACATCGGCCGGCAGGTTCCATGTTCTCTCCTGTGTATTGCGTCCTTGGTTCAGAGCAGACGTACACAAAGTCTCGATGGCACTGTCCCACAAACCACTTACCACTGGTTGGGCGCGCATACCAGCTGACTGCCCAGCCGCGCTGACAACCCTTCTGCCCCTCATGGTCCCCTGAACACGCGCGCGGGGCGACGAGGCGGGCGGGGAAAACAAGGGTCTTGAAAGGCTGAGAGGCCCCCTGTGGCCCGGGGTTAAGTGGAACCGCCTCCCGTCCCCGGTTTGTCACAATCCCTCTTCCTCTTCTGCAACTGGAAAGCTTCAATACCTAACTAACCTTACACGGGAGGTACTTCGTACTTTGTTACGATGCCTTGTCATCTCGTGATCTTCCCCTCCCGGAAATAGGTGGTTCAGAAAGACAGAAAAAAAGGGGGTTTCTTCAAGCCCAATCAGCGACGTGTCACTCTCTTCCTTCTCGCTGGCGCGCTTCCACCTTCATCCCGCGCCCGCCCCGCGCACGCCGTGATGAGGTGATGGCCCTATGGACGATGCCCCGCGCCCCCCTCGTGGAAGGGGGCTGAGAGCAATTGCTCATTCGCATGGTCACCACGAACAATCGTGTACCTCAAACAAACCGTTTGACGGGACGGAAACCAAGTCGAGAACGGAGGGCGAGCGAGCAACGCCATTCGACAGGAATTAACCTCTCTTTCCCTCCTTTATTCCCTTTTGCCTTTTACTCGCGATATCCCGTCGCCCAATCCCCTTTCCAAGACAAATCTCAAGTCCCAAAACAGACCAAACCCGCCTTCCCCCCCACCACTCATTCCTCAACCTTCAACAAATGGCAGATGGGACGGGATTGTTACACAAAAGCCACCCGCCGAACCACAAACCGGCGCCCCGGATCAAGCGCCGCGGGGCTGGGGGGGGTTGTGCTGGTGTGGTGCAATTGGTAACGCGCAGCGCGGACAGGCTGCCGGAGCGGGACACACACCCCTGAAGAACCCAAAAGAAGGGGGCGGATCACACAACACACATCCCCCTCTCTTCCCACGCCTCACGAGCCCCGAGACTGGCCCCGAGACTTCCGCTGTCGAGTAGGAGGGCTGGAAGGGCTCACGTGAAGAGCGTTTGGGCTGGTCTTGGTGAGAGCGGCCTGCATCTGCCCGAGGCGCCAGGCGGTTTTCACGTAAGCCTTTTTCTTGGTGGGGGTGGGGGCAGAGTCAACTGTTTGGTGGTTGACAAACGTTGCTGTCCCAGCGTGAGGAATACTTGTTTCTTTTCGCAGCGTAGACAGTGGCTACGGTATAGTGTAAGCCGTGGACAACGGCGGACGCTACGAGAAACCGAACGAAGACGATATCACCATAAAATTGCCCCTCGCCATCCCCGATGAAAATCCTCAAGTTTAAGGTTAACGTTAGCTCAGCTTTGGGGGCTTTGTCACTGGCTCAAAAATATCACCAAATCCATTGGCTGCCGTCGATCTCTGCACAACAACCCCCAGAATTTGCCACCTCCGCTCCTTGAAGATTTGAGTTTAAGGTACGTGTACCTTAGTGTAGTTACATGTTACGTGGGAAGTACCCGTCTTTACTTTGCCCCGCAACGGCCCAGACGGGGCGATTTGCCGGGGCATCGTGCATTTTGAGGACCGGTTCCAAGTCGGTGAATGACGATCTAGCGATTCCACGATGCGGTGCGTATTGACTTGTGTGTGTTTGGTGTTAAGATACAGTCAGAGGAGAAGCCCGTCTCAAGAAACGTGTACACGCGAGCTGTGGAATATCGTGAATTAAAGGAGGGACGGGACACCAGAAGACCCTGAAGTCTAGACCGACTCTGCTGTCTATGCTACCCTCCCTCCTTTTTGTTCAATTAATTCTGTGTCGTGTAAGGTAAACTTCTTTCAAAGTGGTGGTGGTGGTGGTAACGAGCCGCTGACTTACTCTCTTACGGCGTGGACTACGGTTTTCGCTGGGGCGCGGGGCTGGAATGGGGGGTCGCATGTTATGGGCGTGTTTGCGGCGGGAAACGGCGGGGCCGCCATCACGAGGTACGATCTGAAACACAGAGCGAGTAAAGTGCGCGTGGTTGGATAATGAGACAACAACCGGGCATTTTTGGGGGGGCTGGGTTGGTTTTGGCCGCGCTTATTCTTTTTAGTATTAACTTTTTATTTTATTGGGGGGGGGGGGGCATGACTTGAGGTCTGGTGGATGGCGAAGTACATCGACGGGGGCGCGGTAGCGGATGGTAAGCAATATGTCTCGCCTTATGACTTTGGGTAGTATTTTGTTCGATGGGTTGGTTCTTGGAGATGTTGGGTTGTAGTGTATCGTTGACCGGTCGGGAGCGTGTGAGAGGTGAGACAACTCGTGGCTAGCGAGTGGCCCAGACCCGAGTAGTCGTAGAATCTGAGATATTGACGACGGTTACGTGCCGGGAGGTTGGTGGACGCCGTCTGTTAGTCTCTACCGAACTCAGACTCTATGATATGTTTCTGTAAGTACGACACTTTTAAGCTATAGCAGGTCTCATAACTAGGTGGTCACGGGGCCTGAAGCGTCATACTCTAAGTCAACAGCTGTTTGCCGTCCCCAATACCGAACCTACCGTTAGCAAGCCGAAGTGAGACATCGTGTTGATATCTGAGTTGTGTTAATATCTCACATTCCCGGATTGCTCCTCGATGCCGTCTTCTCTTCATACATTCGAATTAGGCCGAGACCAACCCGACAAGATTATGCAAGCCCTCGGAGTCGGGATAACAGGACTTGTAAGATGGCTTCAAGACTTCCCGTGTCTTGAACATGCCTCCTGATGCACTCTGGGGATTCCGGAATGCCCGTTTCCTAGCATTTCGGTGCTTGGCTAGGCCAAACTCACGGAGACATGGGAGAAAATACTAGACTAGGTCCTCTCGTTTCACGATCATGGGACATTTGCACTATTATATTGTTGATGTGGTGGCCGGATAGGTAGAGGGTGAACAGCCGTAGGCAATCATGGACCATGTACCTGTACTTGTGTTTTCATTAGTGGTCCTCAAGACGGCCAAGGCTATCGGAACTATGAGGTGGCTGTGGTAACGACAATATTTCAATATTAGTGACGGTTCGTATTGTGCTGGAGACTGCGGTTGGGATCTGGAGTTACGCCGGCGGCAGCGTCTCAATGCTTGCAGTAATTCGGAGTGGAATATGTGTACACAAGGATCAAAGGAACGCAATTAGTGTTGCTAGTTAACCAGCAGCATTGGCATCAACATTGTGGTGGTAAACGAGTTGAACAAAAATATTATCATACCTCTGTGATGGTTGGTAAAATCACAAAGACTTTGCCCCGAAGCTCTACTAGATGATTTCAAATGCTGCCGAAAGACTTAGACGTGGTACGTCTGGGAAATATCCATTATATAACTTGTGTCCCCGGCGTAGGAACTCTGGTGATTGGAAATATAATGCAAATTGTATTGAGTTCGAAGCAACTTACTCGTGTCTAAATTGATAGTTGTCGTCTGCTCCTTTGTTCAATGTCAGCGGAATTATACTTCTGGAATTAGTAAATCTACCTAGGAGGAAGCTGATTCTGCTATTTACATCCGACAGGTGGCTTCGCGCTCTCGTTACATCTCATCGATCTTTCCGGCGATATTCCGCAGACTTGACGTATAAGAAGTCTTGTCCAAGGTGCATGGTGGTACCTGAGAATCAACTACGAGCCACTGAAAGATATTTCCATCCCGCTATTCTCGCGCAGGCCCCTGATACGGGATGCAAAATCATCCATAAATTAAAGAACGGAGCAGAGATTCTGGATGTACATACCCTAAACCCAGGCCCGTCTCAGGTACATACACAGTAGCGTTGGTTAGCGTCAAGTCCCCCAATGATCCTAATTTTGTGACAGGATTCTGGCATGAGAGCCGCTCTTACCTGGCCAAAGGACCAAACGTCGAAAAAGGGCCTCTTCTTGGTTCATTGCAGGCCCAGACTGTCTGAGCGTCCCTGGACCCATTACTCAAAAACTGGGGTCGATTGGTGTCTGTTGATGAACTACTTGGCCGGTGATTCATGGGATTGTTCCGGGGAAGAAATGCTAGTAAGGGATTCACTCTGTATGACGTGGACATTGCGGATGCCGTACATGATGCGGTACTGTACAAATCGTCTCAAAGGGCTTTTCTGTTTCTTTTCGACCATGTGGAACCAACCGTCCCTGTCCGTGATCTCCAAGTACTCATGGTTGTGCCTCGCTGGAGAGTCGTTGTGGTTGGGCACGGCTGAATCTGGACCGCCTCAACGGCCCGATGGTGTCAATCTCATAGCAACAGAAAAGAGTGACGTTCGACTAACGACTGGTGAGACATTGATGGGCACTGGGGCTCAGTCAAAACCAGTTCCTTGGAAGTTGAGAGGTGGGTCAAACGGACCGTCGACAGTTCCTCCATGTCTTACATTACACTATTGAATTCCGTGTCGGACCGAGGAGGAATTTGCCTAAACGTTTATCAAACAGAACTAAAAGAAAATAAATAAAAGAGCTTCGATGACAAATTCTCCCTTGCCTCCATCTCAACAAGAAAACGGAGGCAGACCCGATCCTCAGGTCAGAGGGCTTGGACCCCCTGGGGTCGGCCAGGGCGTCCCCTAGTTTCCCAATAGCCAATGACATCCGCCAACAAAGCCGGCGACTTCCCAATTGGGGAAGGCATCTCTCCCCTGAAAGCAAGGGCGCGCAAACTCTTTGACCCTCCATTCACCCTTCTGGAAGGATCCGGTGCATCGTTCGGTCATCTCGTCAAAAAGGCCTTCGCTTCCATCGCTTACCTCGCTTCCGTCTCGATCGTACCCGATCGGATGGGAGCGCTGGGCCGGGATGAGCTGCTGGGGCCGGGGGCCGGGCTTGACCCACGCCGGTGAGGCCCAAGAGTTTGCCCCGAGAGAGAGCATTGACTTTAGCTTCGGCTTGAGCTTCGGCAGCTTCAGCTTCAGCTTGCCGGCGTTGCCGGCCCTCTTGACAAGGGAGCAAAAGCCCTCCATGCCTGTCTACTCGCTTGATGGAGGATCTTCGTCCGAACTGGTCCCGTCGAGGATCATGGGACAGTTCGCGGATTGTGTTTTATTTTTTGCATTTATCCTTTTTTATTTTCGCTTCTTTTTTCTTTTCCCTAGCTCATCGTTAACGGAGGGCTTCTCGAGCGCTCTGTTCCATGTCCTAGCCGTTTTGAACGTTGAAATGAGTTCAAGCATCCTGATGCATGCACGGGCGGCTAGCCGAACTTCGTCCACTTGAGATCGGCCCGATCGATCATGTGGACGAAAAGCAGGGGCCGGCATGAATGTTACCAGGTCCCAGAGACATTCATGAACATGTGTTCGGATTGCGCTCATTTCATTCCAGTTGGAACGGAAGCCTCTGAAGCAAGTAAAGGGAATATCATCAGTGGATGCTCTTTTGAAGCCTCGAGACTAATTCGAGTTGGGTACTGACCGAAGAAAGTCTGCAAATCTTGACTCCTTGAGTCTTGAGACCCAGCCGCTGTGAACCAAGGTAAATCGGCTCGTTCGCGAAGACATACTGTGTCATTCGATAATAGGGGCAAACCTCATACCGAACCCGGCTCTCTAGAAGGTCAAACGGTTTCCACTGCATGTTGTCCTTCTCTCGCCTAGGAGACGGTTAGCAGCTGGTGTTAGCGGTTAAATACTCAATGACAACTTAAATAACTAGTGACGAAATTCCAGAAACCTGAGATCTAGTTGGCAAGATACGAATATCCCATCTCGAGGTAGTGTATCAGTTGACAGAGAAAATCTCCGCGAATGGTGTTGAGGAGTTCATCTGGGCCGGGGCAGGCGGGTCCATTACTTATTGCTCGCGGGCGAGGTGCCTTTCAACTCGTAACAATGCTCCCGCGTTTACCATAAAGAGGCACCTGATAGTCAGCACACCCAGCTTACCATGGTTGGGAAATGGGTATTGGGAAGTTCAATGCCGCGAAGAGTGAGCTAGGGTTAGGGTTTATGCCGAGCATCAAGTGCGGAATATGGCCCGTGCATTTGCTCCCCGCTGTCTCCACCTCTCCCTCTTCTTGCCCCTGTATCGTAACAACAAGACTTGGCTTCATCTCATCAGAGTGAGTCATTCTGGATCAGCAACTCTTACTCCTCGCCGGAACTGGGTCATGCCTTTTTGAATGGGTGGATCCAAGGGTTTGGGTTTGTTTAAACGCTCGCTCTAAATTGGAGAGCGGTTCTCGTCTTTTACCGCGGGGTCCCGACTCTCACTGGTGGCGAATCGGAGTTAAGCTTGAATCCTTGGGACTCAAATAACTCTCAACTTTTTAATCGGTTCCTTTCTTGTTTCTGGAGCGTCTAGCTTTGAGATTTATTTTGCAGGCGTTGTCACTTTCTGCTTGTCTTTTCTCCAACATTATACCCTTCTTTACACAGCCCTCTTTTGTTTATATCACTTTGAGAATTTACCTCGAACCCGGATCAAGATGATCCCGATCAGACCCCGCGGTGGTGTCTCGCCACGTTCTAGCATACAAGCCGTTCCTGAAGCTTCACAGTCTCGGGTCGTCCCGAAGCCGGTTGCGGAACAGGAGACCAGGGACACACGTGGCTATCAGATCCAGCAACTCAGACGCCGTTTTTCACCAAAGGAGACCGAGGTCGAGAACGGAGAGCTCTCTCTTCAGTTCAACTTGACTCCTTCCGACCCAGACTTCCCCTTTGACCTAAACCATCTGGAGTGCGACCTCCGGGTCCCAGCGGCATACCCAAAGAAGCCAGCACAACTCCTGGTCCGGAACAAAAACATCCCTCGAGGGTTTGCTATCAACATCGAAAGGGGTTGGGATGTTTTACTTCAGGAGAAGCGTGGTGCCACGCTGCTCTCCTTAATTTACGCTCTCGACAGGAGGCTAGAGTCCTTGCTGTCCGAGCAGAAGGCGGAAACAGTCAAATTGACGATATTCAAGGATACACGGCACTTGGACGCCAAAGGGGCGGCTGAACCCTCGGAACAGCTTACCAACCCGGTCACTACAACCCCAGTCAGCCGGCCGTACATATATGAGGAATCATATTCGGAGGCCCAGATTGCCGAAGCTAAAGCACGCCGAGCACAGGATGTGCGCCAGCTGGAAACCCGCATGAGCCGGCTTCCCGCCTATCAAAAGTCTAGCGACGGCATCATTTATACCTTGTCCCTGGAGCCAAGACGCAGAGCAAGCCTCCCGACTGGACTTCAAGCAATCCAGTCCGTCCAGCTTATCATCCCACTTCTTTACCCCCTCCAACCTTTACGAGTCATTTTTAACGACGTCGAGTCCGACGATGCGGAGCCGGTTGAAGAATTGTTTGCGCAGAAGGCAGCCGAACAGAAGGAGATGTCCTTGACCAGCCACCTGAACTATCTGGCCCAGAATTTACACTCTCTAGCAAAGCAAGCACAAAAGCCGTTGGAAACGGGCGCCCCAGTCACAGTAACACCCAGCACCGCGCAGCAGGAAGCTGCGGAGGCCGAACACACCTCGATACTAGACGAAGGCAAGGGGCATGTCCTCGTCATTCCCCGTCCCCCTGAATGGACGACTGGCGATGATTCCGACAACTCCCAGGACGACTCATACGACGAGGATGACGAGGAAGGTGGCGTACCCATTGAGCTAGGGGCTGCCGGTTCGAGCCTGCCTACTCAAACCCCTGAAAGAGGCACTGCAATGTCGTTCCCATCCATCGAGCTCCACGGGGTTGAGCTGCTCCAGGTTTCGGTCCTCAACCTCAACATCAAGTGCGACCGATGCAAGACCATCAATGAGATAACTGGCTTGAAAGACAATCTCGAAAAGGCTGCTAGCTGCAAGAAATGTGCCACCGCCTTCACCGTCCGCTTCCGTCAGGAGCTTGTTCATCAGCACTCGACACGCGCTGGCTTCATTGACGCAACCGGCTGTACCGTAGCCGACCTCCTCCCTAGGTAAATAAATCCCCCCACCATCCTTACGACAGACAACCGTTCCTTCAAAACCATCTCACTAACCCCCCAACCCCTTTAGCACTTTCATCCCAACCTGCTCCACCTGCTCCACCCCCTCCGCCTCAGGCCTAACCTCCGTCCGCGGCGAAACCACCACCAACATCTGCCGCGAATGCCACGCCCGCTTCACCTTCTCCCTCCCCGACGTCAAATTCCTCGCCTACCTCCCCGGCAGCAGCAGCACCCGGCTCCCACCAACCACGGGCCCCCGCCGGCGACAAGAGAAACTAGGTCTGCACGCGGGCGAGCCGTTGCCGGCGCGCGGCGCGTGCGGACACTACCGGCGGAGTTTCCGGTGGTTTCGGTTTTCGTGCTGTGCGAAGGTGTACCCGTGTGATCGGTGTCATGATGAGAAGGAGGCGCATGTGAATGAGTGGGCGAATCGGATGGTGTGTGGGTGGTGTAGTCGGGAACAGAGGTATAGTGTGGAAAGCTGGTACGTATCATTCGCTTTTTCTTTCTTTCACCCGGGTTTCTCTCTCGACCTGTCCCTTTCCTAACACAAGGGTCGCAACCCCGTTGCTTTTGATCCCTTGATTGGTGTCTCTCTAGAATTTGTGATGGCTAACGTTTACGGATGATGTGATAGTGGATTCTGTGGTAGAAGCGTGATTGGGAAACGAGGCAAAGGGTACTGGGAAGGTGGTAAGGGTACCAGAGACCAGAGGCTGATGCGGAGGGGAGACAAGCGGAAGTACAGACGGCTAGGCATAGCTAAAAAGGACGATTAAGGGAGGCAGATGATGGAGATATGAGAGAAGGGGGAATATGGAGGTTGGGGGACCTGGTATTGCGCGGAACAAGGCGTCCTGGGACGACCCCAAGTCCAGGAGATGAGTAGCCAGGGAGATGATTTGGGTTTAGATGTATCTTCAAGCATCCGGGACTGTCCATAAGGGCCGTTGGGCTGGTACCGGTCTCGCGATGGTTCTCACAAGAGATGAACGTTGGGGTTGAGATGACGCCTACCACAGTACACCTGAGACAGTCCTCTGTCTCGAAGGCGTTGACACAACAACAGGAGCTACGATGTTTACTCTCCTCGTGCATAACGACGACAGGGAACCCATGCAGTGCGTAGTCCCTACGGAACGACACTTCTGCTCTTTGGTTTGTTTGGGCTTCAACCGTCTCTGACTCCCCGCTCTGCATGGCTCTGCAGACAGCCATGCAAGTCAACAACCCAGACCGCCGCATCGTCCTGCAAGGCACTCAACCCGTTTCCCAAGTCTCCGAGGCCACGTTGGCGTGCGCTAGTATGAGTGCACCAATCCCACCGGGCAAACCACCTTGTCATGTCACGATACATCGTCTTCTCAGCGTTGGTACCGGTACCAACCCTCAAGGTCGGTTAGGCATGGGCAAGCTGGGGACACAAAGATAGGCAGGCCACACCGAGCCCAACCCATAACGGCGGCCTCCTTCCCCCCCGGCCACGCCCACTCCAGCACCAATACACGATACTGAGTGGTGGAATCGAAATAGATAGGAATGACGCAGGAGAGCCCGTGATGCGGACGTGCCAGTTGGCAACTCACTCGTATCAAAAGTGCAATAAAAGAGAGTCATCAAGACAAACCAGACGACCATCCCCCGCACCAGACTGCTGGGTCAGCCTATCTGCAAGTTGACGATGGGTGAACCAACCATACGGGACTGAAGAGGGCCACGAGATTGCAGGCAGGGCTTAGGTCTCCCAGAACAGGCTGGCTGCTCGCTGCAGGAATCCACTGGCTGGCCCAGCATTCTTGTGATGTCGCAAGTTGACGCGCAAGGCGGCCGTTGGCGATTACGCTTCGTTTTTTTGTGTCTAATGTGATGGCAGAGCGCCAACATGGTCAGCAACAATTTGGGGCTGCTGCCGCCGCCGCCGTTGCCGCTGTCACTGCCGGATGCTTTGTTGCTGCACCTTGGATCACGGTCTCGTAGTCAGAAGATGGTGAAACAACCAACGAGAGAGCAGCCTTCCCGTGCGCCACGCATTCGGCGGCTCGCACCCTCCCCCCTCCCTGCTGAAGTGTTTCCATCACTCCCCAGGCAGCCAGCCACAGTGCTCGGCCCCCGCTAGGTTAAAAAAGAAATAAAAAGAGCGCCTCTGAGAGAGGAGGGTTCACCATAAACTCCGGCCTTGCCACGTCAAATCAGACGTCAGGGTAGAGATATCCCGCGCGGTTGCGGCGCAGAAACTCGGGCGCCAATCCGCTGTTAAAGTAAATGTCGGATGACCCTGATTGTTTTGCCTCTGTTTCGTTGCATCACTGCGGAGGATGGGGCGAGGTTGTCCGTCTGAAGGGTCTCCCGCAGTTGGGGTTGCCCGGCGAAGGGGAAGTGGTAACGATTTGGTCGCTTTTCGTCCCTTCTTAGGAAATTGAAAGCGGTTCCGGGGGAAAAGGCCGGATTAGGGGAATTGTGGCGATGAAAATGCAGCCCGGTCCGATTCATCGTTTGGAAAAAACAACACCAGAAGGACCCAAGACGACGCATTGAGTGGTCCTCGAGAGAATATTGGGGGGCTCGATTCTACAATTCCCTGGTTTAGGTGCATTTCGGACGCCGTCCCGCTGTCCGGACACACCTTTTCCAAGGCTTCGTGACGATTTGGCGAGAGAGCGGTGAGGATGGAGGGGCAGATGGCATTACTCACCTGGCGGGAGCTTGATGCGTTGGCAGTCTCGGCAGGGCCAGATGACCTGCCCGGGGATGCATCCGGGAGCCCAGCCAAAAGGTTGGCCGCACACCCTCAGCGCTTACAGTAGAGGGGGCCTTTTTAGGGAGGGGGGCATTGAAGGTATGTATTGAGGCAAGACTCGGGGGCGCTGTGGGGGGATGAAGACAAGGAACGGGCGGGCGGGACGGAGAAGGAAGGCGGGACGTCCGACCGAGCCCGTGGCCCATGTGACACACTGGGTCGCCTTCAACGCCTTAGAACGTGGCATTTGCTGCAAAAAACAAGATAAAAATGGGAATTTATTTGATTTTATTTTTATCTGCAAGTTTTATTTTCTATTTATTTGTTCTGAATTGTCAATGGTTCAATTGAAAGAGGTACCTCCGTGTTCGTAGATTCCAGATCCGAGCACATGGTCACTCGTAAAACGGCAGGAGCTGCACATCCTCCATTGTGGCACTTACATGCAACTTCACAGGGCAGCCACAACATGTACATACGCGCCTTCCCAGGCAGTCAGTCACTTTCCAGACGAGACTGGGCAGGTATTTCCTGTGAACCACTTAATGTTGAATGTTGAACCCAGAGCACCTTCCATCGACTTTACCCTCATTTTTACCTACCCAGTACTTGAAGATTTGGCTTGAGTTTCCTGCGCTCACCCTGTCCCCCACCTTCAATTCCCGGCATTACTTGCACAGCCCTCCATGTCCCCAAAGCGGCAAGGACCCAAACGACACAAGGAATGCTGTCCCGGATGCGATCACCGAGACCGTCAGGTGCACCCGAGAATAGGCTCAGAAACAAACCACGAAGTGAGACATCAGGGTCCTGGTGTGGTGGTGACAACCTTCTTTCATTGTTCTGTCCACGCTGTCGAAGCCAACATCTTGGTTGGTTATTGAGGGGTGTGTTGCCCATGGCGCTACACGCGGTACTTCGTACCTTCATCACCCACCCCAGTGTGCTCGCGACGGGGGGAGGGAAAAAAGAGAGAAAAAAGAAATAAGTGTGGAATCAATAAATTAGTTTGCAATTCTTTGACCGACAAACGGAGTCCGGACGGAGAGGACAGACGAAACGGCCTAGAGATGAAACATGTATGTACACCTTCCGACCTCAGCTTCCCTTAGCCCAGCCCTGCTTAGCCCAAGATGGTATCGACACAAGAAAGGGTAGAGCGGCGCAGGTTTGCTCATCCTCAGGCATGCTTCCAGGCACCCTCCCATTGATATTTTCTGGATGGTCTCCCTTCTGCTCGCCCAAATATAAGTCACTTCGATGAGGCGCTGTGGTCAGCCCGCCCATCTTGATTGACGGCTAACGGCGTCCATGAACAAAAATAACGTTTTCCTATAGTTTCGCGCATGGGAACCGCCGACTGAGGCCATCCCCGTGTTCATCACGCCACCACGTAACCTACACAATGTACCGGCACATTCCCTTCTCTCATCATGATGTACAGACTTAAATTTGGCCGCAAATGCCAACACCTCCCTTGTCCCACGACTAACAAGCCCCCACGCTTACCATCTCAGGCCCCCACGCACGCTTGACCATCAGTGCAAGCCACCGCAGCCCTCACAATACGACCACGAGTCCGGATTACAGAGTTCCCGGGCTCAAGGTTGCAATGACGCATCCCTCAAGCGTGAGTTTATCACTCACTCCATAGTAGTTCTCACCAAAATTCCAGCCGCGGGCAAAGTACTCCTCGAGAAACTGGACACAACGCTCCCACATGGCGTGACCGAGAGAGTGACCGATCCCCCGGGTATCTTCCCCGGATCGGCCTGTGCTCACGGGTCTCCGGCCTCGTGACTTTCACAGATGGGGCGGGATGGTGACACAGAGATGGGGGAACAAACTGCACAGACTGCACAAACTAGTGGGACAGGCAAACATTTACATCGTGGGAGGCAGGGAAGAGGAAGCATGACGAAAAAAAGGGCTTGAAGACTCAAAGCTTCTCGAATGTTGTCGTGTGCATGTGCGTGCGCATGATACGTGGTGTTCACAATCGTCCGCACATGTGCTCTGCAGGGGACGGTTGGAAGTTAGGAACGATCCATCGTAGGGTGGGAAAGAAAAGTAGATACGCCTGCCGTCATCGTGGCACGTGGGATTGTAAGTGATTCGCGTCGTTCAACGAGGCTGGTTGCCTGGCAGGTATTGCAGCGCGGTGTCGCAGCGGGGGTAAACGTTAGCTGGACTACTGTTATGATCCTCGAATGCGCAAGTGTTGCCATGAGTCTTAATAGACCAAGTTTTGGCGAGAAAAGCACTCGAATATACCTCATGGCCAGGTGCTTAGAACCACGCAATTATGGATATGGTGACATATACATAGCACGACGCAGCACGGGTTATATCAAGAAACGGAAGCATCAAATTCAAAACGAAACCTCAACGTCCTCTCTTAACGCCGCGCGGAACACACTGTATTCACCCTCAACATCGCGCCTCGCCTGGTCTGCTACAATGCCCAAGCCCATCCATCACCCCCTTCCCATCCTCGGACCACGGCCTAAAACTACTCCGTATGGTATATTGAACCGCTTAGGTTTCCCCAGCTCAACCTGACAACCTAGTGCATCCTCATCTGAAACAACAGCCCTAAGTCTTTCATCACCGGTGCTGGGCGTGTGTGGGGTCCGGGCTTGCGTGTCCTCGTCTGCTCCTCAAGAGACCTTTCCGTCGTCTTCTTCGCCTTCTCCTGCGGCTTGTTAGTCCGCTTCCCTGAAATCTTCCTCTTTAACCTGCTCCGGAACGACAAATTGGTTGGCTTCTTATCCCCCCTCTCAATGTCATCACCATTGCTCATGGCTGGGCCTCCAACAGACCCCTCAGCCCTATCATCCTCACCTCTAATCCCATACCCTTCACCCTTCCCCTAAAAGCCCCCCCTTCTCCCCTTTCCTCTCTTGCCTGGCCAGCCCTACTCAGCCTTCACCACCTCATTGCGATCAGAAAAGGGATTTCCCTCATCATCATCCTCAACCTCTTCCTCCGAGTCGGCAGCGTCAGAATCTGCGGCTGCCGCTGTCGGTCGTGGCGGCTGTGGCGGAGGCGAAGAGAAATGCGCCGGCTTCGTGGCGCCGGACGGCCGGGGTGGTGGCGGAGGACGACGAGGGGTGGTCGGTGTGGGGAGGGCGGCGGAAGAGGATGACTGGGGGGAGCCGAGGTTGAGATTTGCGATGCCGTCTGTGGGTGGGGAGCTGGCGGTCGGGGAGGCTGGGTCGCGGCCTTTGCCTTTTTCGATGACCACTATGGTGGTGGTTAGTAAGGAGGGTGTGCGGGAGATGTTGAGAAACGGGATGACTGGTGGGAGAGGGGTAGGAATGTCGGGAGGAGTAGGTAAGGCGGGCACGTACTGCGGTAGAGATGAGCCTGTTCTGCAAGCTCGTCGTCTGAGTCGCTGTCTGCGTCGATCGAGCGGTCGAGCTGCTCAAAGGTCATGAGAGCTGTGACCAGCGCGTCGTTGGCGTTCAGCAAATTTCCCAACCACTCCTCTGCCTCGACGTGGTGAATATAGCGCAGGATCTTTCGGCGAAGTTGCTTGCAATGCTCGAACCTCTTGGCCGCGAGCTGATTTTCAGAGATCCGTTCCCGTTCTCGGTCAATGCTTTGCAAGGTGTTCGTCAGATTCGTAGCTTCGAAGAACGCCTCGCCAATGTGTAGTTTCATTTGGTCCTTCTCAGCCTCAAAGTTGAACGCTTTTGTCTTTTTGCTCTTCTTGTCCTTTTTATCCTTCTTGGTGTTCTTTGCATCATAGCTCTTTGCCGGATGGCGCTGTGTCAGGGTGCCTGAAAGGGATGTCGCTCTCGAATGACCTCCTGGGGGGCTTGCTGGGCTGGGTTTGGCCTCCTCCTCTTCATCCTCACCAAACGGATTTTCTGTCTCCCGGATGACCCGAGACTGCTCCTGAGTGACTACACGCTTACGCTTTGGTAGTTCCTACGGGTTGCTGTGAGCTAAAGACCAAGTCCCTGTAAAACAAATAGGGCCAGAAAACGAGAGACTCACTCTGTAGAGACTAACGACCCCACCCATCCCAGGAGTGTTTTTATACTGGGCAGCCCATCTGCGGAACAACTCGCCGCACTTCGTCTTCACCTCAGGACTGGAAAGGCCAGCACTGCCGCAGAAACGGAGGCGCTCAAGGAGGGCTTCGTCCGCGAAGTTTCGCTGGAAGTTCGACCCGGCGTTTTGAATCAACGCATCGAGGAGAGTCAGGGCACGCAGTTGGCGGTAAGTACTGCCATACTTGAGCTTCTTCCTGATAGCACGGGCAGCTTCGGTGGGACCGCCCGACGGTTGAAGATTGATCACTTCGACGAGCTCGGGGAGTCCACTGAGATCGTCGATCTGAGTGATACTGGGATCTCCGCTGGTGAGATTCTCGATGAGGACCGTAATGGCCGTGTGTGGTTTCTTCTGTGAAATGTGTGAGCTATGCCAGGATATAAAACACCATCGCTCACCCATGGCTTTACCTGTGACAACATTTTGTCGTATTATTTGTTTGTCAAGGCTTGTTGTTTGAAACCGTTATTGAGAGCAATGTCAAATAGGACTAATTCGGAGGCTCCTTGGGTGCAGCGTGGGTTAAGCGGGATGGCCGACTATCGCGACATGAATCGCAGTCAAAATAGTGATCAAAATTGGCGGAGCAGTGGCTTTTTGGGCCTTAAAACGACTTCGGGAAGTCCTTCAGGCGAATGATGCCCGTGGATCTGTGGGTAGGTGAGTTGCGTAACGAATGCTGCCCCCTGACGCACACTGTATCCGAGGTGCAGGATAGGACACTGCGGGGTAGTTAACTCTGTTGTCAATGAACTGGCCGCAATAGTGAGGTAGAACCCGGGAGCTGTTCAAGGGTGAACTGAGAGAGAATGAAAGAGACTTTGGCAGCGGCTTCCTTGTTTTCCAAAGACGAGCGGCCTCCCAACAAGCGCCCAGTGGTGTTGCTGAGCAGATCACCCGCGATGTGGCATCAGGCACATGCCCGCGGCCCCGCCCCGCCATAAATCGTCATAGGGGCTTAAAGCTCGGACCACCAGCCGAACGCCTTCCTCCTTTCTGCCGCGATTCTCGGGAGGGATCAACAAAACAAAGGGCTGCCCAGCCCAGGGTCGGAATGGCAAAGACTTCTGGATATCACGACATCGTCTGATGCTATCATGGGTCTCACGTTCCTCATCAATTCATCAGAAATCATCGAGGGTTCGAAAATGCTCTAGACACAACAGGACGGAGAATAAACCAACGTATAACTCCACCAAAACGATCAGCGCAAATATGTCGCCGGGTGAGGAGCCTTTTCCTTAATCCCCAACCGTGACTGCAACATGCCCTTGCTCTTCTGGTTCGCCCATTCCTGCTTCTTACCCTTAGTAACGACGGCCTTGGTCTGCTTGTCGTCAAGAGACGCGACACCCAGGCCCCGTACATCCCTGGGAATCAAGGCTCGGCCACGTGGGCGTTCCTCACTGTCGATGTCCATCTCGTCCTCCCGCCCAGCAGCCTCGATGGCAAGACGCTCAGCCCGCTCCTCCGGGGTCGGGTAGCTGTGTAGGTTCTGGCGGAAATACCGGTTGAGAGACCGGTGGCCGACAGATTTGCCGTTGGGAAGGTGCAGTTCGTACTCGTCGTGGAACACGGCCTGGTTGCGTCTGTGGGACTGTGCGTGGAAGTCGTCCGCCTGAAGGTGATTGCGGCTGGTGTTGCGTGAGTGGTGGGGATGCTTGTTCAAGCGGTCGTACTGATGGTAGTGGTGGTCACCAGGGACCGCGTGGAGGTCATCGGAGTCAAGTGACGACGCATCGCTGTCTGTCTCCCAACTCTCATCTTCCATCACCTCATCGCCATCCTCCCCGACAGTCTTGCTCTCCCGTTTAGCCCCAAGTTTAACACCGCCCTTCTGCTCTTCTTCGTCATCGGACTCATCCTCCCACACTCCTTCCTCATCATCGGAATATGTGCTACGGAAGTCGTAGAACTCGCCGATCTCGAGCTGTTCTTCCTCCGTTGTATACGGAATTTGAGTGTGCGCCTTGTCCCGCATGTGTGTCTGCACCGCAAAAACGTTCGACTTCACCTTTCCGCACGTGATACACTCGTTCAAGTCGAAAACCTGCTCCTGGAAGAATTTAAGCAAACCCTCCAAGTTCACCAAATACTGTTTCTCAGGGATAAACAGGCCATGAGTCCGTTCCATGTGAGCAGCATTGAGCACCGGGGTTGGGGACTCATAGTTGCAAAACAGACATGTCTTGGGTGAAGCTGTCGGAGCCGGCTTGTTCCCTGTCGGTGTTGGTGCCGAGGGGGTTGCGGTGGAAGACTCTCCACCAGGGACCTCTGACGACGGGTGATCCTGCTTCTTTTCTGCTGTAGCGGGTATATTGGGGTTTGCGGGCCGCTTGAGAGGAAAAACAGAACCATTGATCCCAGTGTTCTTGAGACCCTCCACGACCTCGTTAAACTCCTCCTCCGCATCTGAGTCGACCGTCGAGTCCGCCGCCGGTTCGCCCAGAGAAAATGTCACAGAGCTCGCTTCGTCATCGGCTTTACCGTTGGATCTCGCTGCCAGGGCAGCGACCCCCGCCTTGTGCTTTGCGCTGCTGAGATGATTCCGGAACGAGTTCTCGCTGTAATATGTTTTCTGACATGTCTCACACGCCCGTTCAAAACCAGCTTTGTCCGCTTGGGCTGTAGTTTCGGCGCGAGCTTGGAGAACTTTCTCGGTGAAAACTTCGGAGGAAATAGGCGGAAGAGAGGCGACTCGGCGTTTCAGGTTGTAGCGACTAGATGAACCCGTTAGTTCGCTGGCACACGGACGATTCACTGCGGGGTGTCGCTTACTGCCAATCACTACGCATGTGTCCCCTTTGCAAGTCGCTATTGCGGAAAGCGACCTGGCATGTGTTGCATGTGTACGGATGCGAAGCTCCCAATGTCGAGACTCCCCCGCCAGACGCAGCCGGACCGCTAGAAATCGTCGCCATGATTGCCAAGTTAACTCGGTCGTCGCCGTGCCTGGGTGGTTAAGGAAGCCGAAAAATTCCCGATCGAAAGAAAAGAGAACAAGGCGGTTCAAAGGGCCAAAGGGAAGTAAAAAAGCGAACAGAATAAAACCGTCTGCTGAATAATGCCTTTAAGTAGGTAGTCGGAAGGAAGGAAGTTCAGGGCCAACCATAAATTTTTGGTGGCGGGCTTGATTATGGCGGGGTCTAACTGTGGACGTCACATTTGCTTGGCAACCTGTTACTGTGACGGTACCGTACGTGGGGGACATTCGATGCTGACAGCACCTCAGGGACTTAAGTGGCGTTACAGATATAGTGTATGCTGTGCATCCGCACTTCTAAATTACAAATCTTTCTTATTCTTTGCCACTTTATTTGTCCATTTGCTATTCCAGCCTCTACTTAGTCGAAATCTCAACCAGACACGTAAAGCCTCAGAAATACCGGATATTATTAACACCGTTGATGCCTTTTACAAGTGAGTCACGAGACGCTGGTATTTGATTTCAAGGTTGGTAAGCAACCCCCTGCGAAAGAAGAGGCAAAGGATCCACCTGGTCATGGCCCGGTCCCACGCCAAGCCTTGACTGGTGGGTACCGCCCACGCGCTTTGAGCGCCTGTGGAAAGAAGGCGGCAAGCTGACCAGCCGGGTTGCAGCATCACTGCTGTTGCTTGGTGAAGCCGAACATTTCCAGGCCTGGGAAATCAACACTGCAGCTTTGTTGTCTGGCCTCCAACTGGTTCACTGCCCAGTCTTTCATCTCTAGCCACCACACCCGGATTCCGGAAACATCGCGGTGCGCCTGCTTGAAACACCAAACCCGTTGCGCCTGCGCACTTCCTGCCTCGTGCTCTGTCAGGCGAGGCTCCTGAACCCGAAAGGTCCGCCGATACCATCTCCGTCGCGCCGCTCTCCCCGAACGACTGCCACTTCACCCCCATCCATGTAATGACGCGGGACGCCATGCGGCCAGCTAGTGCCGGAAACCATAGCCACAAACCCTCCGATGACCTCGAACTCTTAGCCGGTCTCTGGGAGGAAGCGCGGTTCTCCAGGCTCCCGTGGGACGCTCCGAGCGAGTTAAAGGACCTCGTGGAGGATATTGAAAATCCGAAACGCGTCTACGCCATTCATAAGGCAAGCCGCCGGCACAATTTCCAACAGTTGGTACAAAAGTAAGCTACATTCCCGGGCCCGTTTTGGCAATTCGCTTGCACGCGTGGTTTAGCTGACACTTGTGTCCGCGCAGATTCATCGTTCAGCTCCGTGAGGGCTGCGGCGCCGACTACTGCACAACATCAACATGTCTGACCTGTCGAACGAGGGTCGCCGGCCGAGCCCCAACCCGCAGGTATAACACAACGAGCGCCCGGATCCTAGCTACGTACCTCGCCAGCCAAGACAACCCGGAAAGTGCCCTCTGTCCGAATCTACACTCCCCGAAGAAGCCACCTGCGGCCCTTAATTCCCTAGTGTTCGTTCCAAACTCCAAGACCCGCCACCGCGACGATCGTACCTTCTCCCTCACCAATCCAAAGGGACACGCAAACGGGTCTCGGCCAAATTCGCCAAAGGGTGATCATGGGAGCGGCGCACCACATTCATCCCCGCGCGCCGTCAGCGACGTTTCGAATTCGAACAGGAAAGACAGAGGGGAGCGTGTCGATGTACATCCCGGACCCAATGCAAAGAAGCAATCCCCGCGCCCTGGTTTCACGATTGTTGAAAAGCCCACGAGCAAAGACCACCGCTCGTTTGCCGCCAATGTCTTCGGCACTGTGGCCTTCAAGATGCTGGAGTGGCTGACCCCCGCCGCAATGGATGATATGCACACCCGAGCCCAAGCCTTCAGTGGAGAATCAGACGTCAAGGTTACCTCAGGAAGCCCAACACCACGGCTGGAACGAGAGACAGCGCCCGATGCAACGTCGACATCACCACAGTCATCCACGGCATCACCTGACCCAAAGGGGGACGTTGGTAGTGGGAGAGGGTTGCCCGGGCAGGGGGTGTCAGAAAAGGAAACCCGGGGCTCGAAGGAGGCCCCGTTACCAAATGAACCTCACTCGGGCTCCCGTAGCACGCGCCGAAACTCGAATGCGAAAGTTCGCACCTCCGGTCCCAAGCCGAAACGCCAACTGTCTATCGACCCGTTTGCGCAAGATCCTTCCGTTGAAGAGCCTTACGCGAGCCTTCTCCGGTCACCCCGGGCCGTCAGCTCCGCCGACAAAGGCACTCGGCCCCCCAAGGCCGCTGGTTCTAATATTGCGCGGCCAATATCACAACTTTCGTCCGCCGGGTACTTTGATGACGTCTCGCTGGAGAAGATGCCGCCTCCAAAGGTCGTCGATGTAAATACAAAAGCGGGCCGGACCGCGTTGGATTTAGCAAGGAGCACCGGATCACGGAGCCCAAAAGCTTCGAGCACGGCCTCCGGCGCATCTGAGAACTTAGGGAGCGACGGCTCCGTCCTCCCTCCTGGCCAAGACTCAGAATCAGACGATGAAATCCTCTTTCCTCAAGCGCTATCCAGATTAAACGTTGATGTCGTGGAATTTTTCTGCGATATCATTCAAGAGGATCGCACTGGCGAAGAGCATATGCTTGAGCCGCCCCAACTGACTAGGTTTCATGGCGGGCCGAAGTTGGGGAGGCGGAAGTATCGCTCAGGCCGGGCCTATTCGCCAAATATGAAGCTCGAATGGAAGCTATTTTTCGAGCAGACTCTCTTCTACGTCCTCAGCCACCCGCAGCTTGCGGTCCAGTCGTTCACGAAGAACGGCCAGCTATACGACTCACAGACGATGTGGTATTGCATGCTCAGGCTGACCAGAGTCGCGCCAAGCCTGGTCTTCCATAGCTTATGGGTAGCAGCTTCTAGTCTCTTTGCTGCCCCCAAAGTGCTTCAAAGCCTGAGGTCGCCCACTGCGAGGGTTTTTGCCAAGACCGAGCACTCGCTCTCGAACCTCGAAGCTGGGCGCCTCATTTCGGTTTGCTTGCATGCCCTGATGGCCGCTGCTCCCTCAGTCACCAACTCCCGGCAGCTGTTCGACATGTCAAGAATACGGTCACATGGCTTGAGTCTAGCGGGTAGCGGCGCGGTGGCCAGGCAACCCACTGAGCTTTGCCTGCAATACGAAGACGCCTTCACGGATGGCATGGCCCTACGGTTAGCGAGACGATTATTCTCCGCCATCAACACGCGCCGGCACTTCGACGCCCTGAGCGAGACTAACATGGGGCCGGATGACCCTGCGCCTCAGGATGTGCTAGCCCCGTTGTTCTCCCAGTTAGACTTCCTGAACATGGATGCGGTCTATGTTCTTGATTTCTCTTTTGCAGAACGCACCGTACATGAAACCAGGGTTCCCACGTTATTACTCGATTGGGCCCGGGCCGTCATGTTGCATGATTGGGATGGCTCGCCGGAAGTTCCAGGTGACGGGCCTTTTGGCGGTGCCTTGGCTCTGATCGAAGCGATGTGTAAGTAGTTAACTCTGCGTCCCATTAGGGCCGATTTGCTAACTCATGATGAAGATAACAAGCGACAAGAGCTCCTTCTGGCCGATGCCCAATTCCGGTCAGATTATTTCACAGAACGGCTAGATACCATCAAAATGCCCGTAGCATGGCTGTCTCACAATCCCACCCGGCATCGCCTGCACCTCTTGGACTTCCCGTACATCTTCAGCCCATCTACCTTAGTGTCCTATTTCCGGTCTATCAACTTTTCGCGCATGAGCCGTGCGTACGAAGAGTCGTCGTCGTTACATGATAAGATTGCCGTGATTTCACAACGAGCAGGCCTTAGTCAGCAACATAAGGATGTTCTTTTTGAGCGGCTCAGGCCCGCAGGATCCAAGTACCTGATTCTTGGTATCCGAAGAGAGGCGGTTCTGGAAGACGCTTTGGACCAACTTTGGCGAAGGGAGGAGCGCGAATTGCTTAGGCCCCTGAAAGTACACCTGGGCGAGGAAACAGGTGAAGAGGGGTTTGATTCCGGGGGCGTCCAGCAAGAGTTCTTCAGGCTAGCCATTTCGGAGGCCCTCGACCCTATCCGCGGCGCCTTTACGATCGACGAGCGGACCCGCATGGCTTGGTTCGTGCCCGGCTCTATGGAGGACGAGTGGAAGTTTGAGCTCATCGGTCTCCTCGTATCGCTTGCTGTGTACAACGGCCTAACGCTCCCTGTCACTTTCCCCAAGGCTCTCTACCGCAAGCTTCTGGGTGAGCCCGTCACCGAACTCCATCACATCGCGGACGGGTGGCCAGAGTTAGCAAATGGTCTTACTTCGTTCCTCGAGTGGGATGAAAGGGACGGTGCTGTGGAGGATGTATTCGCCCGCACCTACGAATTCTCCGTCTCAGCCTTCGGCCAGCACGTCACACGCGAGATGAAGCCCGCCTCGTCTACTCAATCCACCTCACGTAACGGGAAAGAGGAAGCCTGGCCACAATTCGCCCACACCCTTTCCCAAGCGGCCTCTCAGCCCGCCCCACAGCTCGGCAACCCGGGTGAAGACGACGCCCCGCTGGTCACCGCAGCTAACCGTAACGCCTACGTCTCCGACTACATCCGCTACCTCACCGACGTTTCAGTCCGTCCGCAATACGAGGCCTTCGCCCGCGGCTTCTACACCTGTCTCCATCCCAAATCCCTCACCCTCCTCACTCCGAATCTGCTCCAGTCCCTGGTCGAGGGCGTACAGGAGATTGACATTTCCGAGCTGAAGCGCTATGCGCGATACGTCGGGTGGGACGCGTCGCACCGCGCGGTGAAGGATTTCTGGAGCGTGGTGAAGCGCTATGATGAGGGCATGAAGCGCAAGTTGCTCGAGTTTGTCACGGCGAGTGATCGCGTGCCCGTGGGCGGTGTCAAGAATCTGATGTTTATCATTCAGAGGAACGGTGAAGAGGAAGATCGAACGGGACGGCTGCCAACGTCGTATACGTGCTACGGGACACTCCTGTTGCCGGAGTATCCCGATAAGGAGGTGCTGAAAGAGAGGTTGGGCATGGCGTTGGAGAATGCGCAGGGGTTTGGGTTTGCCTAAGGGAAATCTTTTACTTGGTTTGATATGGCATCAATGTGTGTAAAGCGGAGCAGCCCGGTTGTTCACGGTTCGGGGTTTCTGGAAGTTCACCGAGGTCATTTGACTTCACTTCCTATGTTTCTTTTTTCTCTTTATTGCCGGCTCTTTCTTTTCTTATTTTCTTTCCGTGAGCAATTTGGTTCATCGAGGGATAGCATAGTGAAATGGGGCAACCTAAGCGGCAGGCGAGGAATGTGAGCGGCTGTTTTAGTTCAATTCATCAAGCGCCCTAAATTCGAGTGAATTGCGTCCTCCAATAACTGACCTAGATGAGCCGCCTTGGACATTCCTGTGAGATATCTGATCATCAGAAAGAGATATCAGAAGGAATACTGAAACTAACAAATACAAGTCTTACAGAAGATGTCACTAGCACGTATAAAAAAGACGTAGTCTCCGAACGGCGGTCTTGTACATCCATTCATGCAGGTATCAACAACGTCAGATACGTCTATCTATCTGAAGTCAAGACCTTGACCTCCCAGGTTCCATTTTTCCCGTACCTATCTAGTCCCCTAGAAATCGTCCTCGCCCGACCCAGACACGATGACATTATTAACCTTGAGAACCATACGGCATAGCTGAGTAGCCAACATGAGCTGCTGCTTCTTCCCAATAAGCGGGTCAATGACAAAGGCATCCTTCATATTGTTCGACCCGCGGCTCATGCAGTCGACACCCAGACGGCCACGGCCGGCGGGGTCCTTCACCTGCTGGCTCTTCACCTCTGCAAGCGTGGCAATAGGGTTAAGGCCGCTGTTCTCAGCGAGCGCCATGGGGATGGCGTCGAGGGCCTCAGCAAAGGCACGCATAGCATACTGCTCCAAGCCGGGCGTCTTGACGGCGGCATCCTCAACGGCCAAGCTGCAGGCAATCTCGGCGGAACCACCACCGTAGACGACGCGGTTGTCGCGGACGAGGTTGCGGACGACGCAAAGCGCATCGTGGATGGAGCGTTTGGCTTCATCGATGATCTAAGTGGGCTAGTTAGACGACATACTAGCGGCTTTCGTAATATCTAGGATGACCACATACCATCTTGTTGCTTCCCCTGACGAAGACCGTCACGGCCCGTGTGTTGGCACACTCCTCGATGACAAGCATCTTCTCCCTTGTGGTGCCAAACGTCATCTCCCGGACGATACCCGCCTTCCCGAGCTTCTCGGGCTTTAGGTCCTCGAATCGGGGAACAATACGGCCGTTGGTCGCGATCGCAATGAGCTCGATTTCTGGGCCGCCCACCCACCTTACTGCTGGAAGGTTGTTCTGGAGAAGCAAGTGGTTGGCCTCGTCATCGAAACCCCACTGGCAGATAGCCAGGTTTGCGCCGGCATCCTTTATTTGCTGGATCATCTCGATAAACTTCTCGCGCTCGTAGGTCTGTAGCTTCTTAAACTCCTCCACGCTGTTGATCTCAAGTTTGTGCTTCGTCTTTGGCTTGGGCGGTTCGAATGCGCAAGTAAGGATAGCGATCTTGGCGTCCCGGACCTCAGAGGGCATCTGGGGGTGTGAGAAGTCCTTGTCGACGATGACACCTTTCACAAGGATAGTGTCTTCAAGCGCGCCACCCATCTTACCATCCACCTTGATCAACTCAAAGTCCACGTCCTTTCGTTCCAGGTCAGCCACAGACAGAACCGCGTCGACGGCGATGTTGGCAAACTGGTCGTGGGCTTTTGACACAATCTTGCTCCCCAAGCTTGTCCTTGCAACCTTGACCAGGTTCTCAGTCTTCTCCTTGCTGAATTCGATCACGTCCGAAATTCTGTCAAGTTCTGCCACGGCGATGTCACAGGCCTGGTCGTATCCGTCGGCAATGCGGATAGGGTGGATTCCTTTGTCGATGAGCTCGGCGGCCTGTTCGAGAAGAGCACCGGCCAATACAACCACGCCCGTTGTGCCGTCACCAATCTCGTCATCCTGCGACTTGGACAGCTCGACCAGCAACTTGGCGACGTGGTTCGTAACCTCCATCTGCTGCAAGATCGTGGCACCATCGTTTGTTACCGTAATGTCGCCGTCGGGGGAGATAAGGATCTTGTCGAGGCCGCGCGGCCCTAATGAGGTTTTGATGATATTCGCAACGGTGCGCGCGGCGAGGATATGGGACTTGACAGCTTCGTTGCCATACTGGCGTTTCTTCTTGCCCTGGCTAGGGGGAGGGGTCAGCGGCGGGTCCTCGTGACGCTACGAGGTCAAAGGTAAACTGACTCTCTGACAACAATAAACGGCCGTCCTTGCTCATCCTGTATCACGGAGGCTGTAGTTTTGGTTTCGTCAGCAAAGCCGTCCGGTCGGTTCGAATCTGTCTCGCTGCATACCGTTGGCCAAATCCAAGTCTAAGTTAAAGGGGTTCACAAGTCAGCTTTCTCTTCCTTTCACGCGTAAGGCGGGGACTCTTTCGTGCGGGATCGTACTCAACGCCATCTTCGTGACTGTCTTGAATCTCGTGCAGTTTTCAAAGCTTGTCGGAGGAAAAGTGCAGCTTCTGAGGTTGCCGCCCAAATTACGGTGTCGGTGGAACAGGCACCAGGGGTTTGCTCGACAAGCTAGGCACTGTTTCTGGTCCCTGGAGCTCGAAAAATTGAGGCGCTACCCGCTTGCTTTAGGCGGACAACGGCAGAATCTAAGTCCGGCGCAGGGAGCGCTGTGGTTGGGCTAGAACGGGCGACTGATGGGTTGCCCCGCGATTCTGGCTCTTCACCGCCTTTGCCTAATCAAGACTTTGGAGGTTGTGGATGGTGGGGTCAACCTGGCACTTGCTGACGCTTCGACCTCGCTGCTTAGAAACGTGGGGCATGAGGCTCAAGCTTTCACACACTTGAGTGTTCTTCCCACATTCAAGACTACTGTTCCAAATGAATACCGTGATAAATATTAATTTTTCAGTTATATGACCAAACATGCAATCAACACCCTACCTACTAGACAATGTGATGGACAGAACAACAAATCACGATATGAGATCCCGGTCATCAGCCGAGGAGGGGCTCGTCCTCACACACCCCACAGACTATATAGGAGGCGAGACTGAAAGAAACATGACGACACAAAGGAAAATATGATCAATGTAGAGGTAAAACAGGCTTAGACTCAAGCTGCTGAACTTGTCATGTAGGTTCATGAATTCATTAGGCAGGTAGGTAGTAAGGTTCGTTTGGCGTGTTTAGGTTCAGCGGCTATTCTACGGCTGTCTTTTTTTGATAAATAAGCCCCACTGCTCTTGATTGTGCCTGTTCTGGCGGGGTCAACGCACCTCAGCTCCTCCCTACCTCCCTCTATTTAAGTCTTACCACACAACCCAGCTTCACCATTTGGCCGCCATCTCCACACCGATCCGTGACCATGTCGCGCCATCAGTACATTCGAAATTTGGACTACGAGGATGCCGTGGAAGAATATGAGGGATATTTAGAAGGGGAGGACGAACTCAGTGCAGAGGACCGAGCATTGATGAACCAGGGTACTGCGGATGTTCAGGCGGCTCTTGGTGTGGAAGTTTCGAAGGTCACCACCGCTCAGATACAGGAGGCGTTGTGGCACTACTATTACGATGTCGACAAGTCAGTCGCCTATCTGATCTCAAAATTCATCAACCCGCCCGTGAAAGAGAAAAAACAACCCAAGACGGCTGTGCCGCCACCAAAAGGTCAGTTCATTTCCCATGCACTGACACCAACATGGCCGCGTTTCCTCTCGAACTTGGCATCCGGGCATCCTAGGCGGCGAAGGACGTGGACCTGACAGACGACGGTCTCCCAGCTATTCTCACAAACCCGACCGCACCTTCTCAGCTCTCACCATTCTTACCAGCCTATGAAGTTCCCTCCCCACGCCCCAGTCCTCCCATAGCCCTCCTGTTCCAGGATATGCCGTGGGGCAACATTCCGAAAAGCCGCGAAACCACCTTTATCCCACCGATGTTGCCCAGAGGTGGGCTCCTTGGAGGATCGGGAGCACCACCAAAGCTATCTAAGCTGCAGGCCCTTGCTGCCGCACGTAAGAAGAAAGCTGAAGAGAAAAAGGTTATCAACGACAAGGTGGAGCAAACGCGAGCCGTTGTGGAAAGCCTCACAGTAGAGGATGGGAGGCGTGGGAAAGAAAACGAGTCGTTGAATGGACCACCCGGCAAACGTCTTGAGACCTCCGAACCGGCAACGTTTCCCAGTCATGGCGTGGTTGAGTCTCATCATAACGCCCCACGGGTTGAAGGTCACCGACAACACGATGCCGACTCGTCCAAGCTTCAGTCCGAAGCGCTCCAGCCGGAGGTCCAGCCAAACTATCAACAGGTGGTAGCCGAGCCATCTGCGTTCGCGCAACTCTTGTGTGGGCCGCCATCTGTCACTCGCGAGCTACAAATTCCCACAGGGCCATCGGAAGCCTTTGGGTACGGCTACGGGGCGGACAACCAAGGGAACCCACCCAAGACGAGCCTCTCAACCACGGACTGGTTCGACGTCCGCAAGCGCAAACTTGACGAGTGCGAGGATGTGGTCGTCTTGTACCCAAATTTACCTCAGTCTGTTCGGGACGCGTTCGCCAAGCCCAGCCCGGATGACATAGTTCTTGCGGCTCAAGCGAAGGCTAAAACTAAAGGTTCGCTCTTGAAAAAGAGCCAGCGCTAACATGAGCACTAATAGTCGAAACAGCTGGAACCAAGGCAGCTGCCGCCCAACCCAAGAAGAAGGGCGCGGCGTCCACGGACACTGTCGCCGCTGGGGTGGAAGGACTCAAGATCGACGATACCCCATTACCGAAAAGCCGAAACCTCGATGTTCTCTCTGAGCTAGAGAAGAGCAAGCCAAAAAAGAACGCCAGTTTTGTGGTGGTAGGGCATGTGGATGCGGGGAAAAGCACCATGATGGGCCGTTTGCTTCTTGATCTCAAGGTCGTTGACCAACGCACGGTAGACAAGCTTCATAAAGAGGCCAAAACCGAGGGTAAGGGATCATTCGGTCTCGCCTGGGTACTTGACCAACGCCCAGAAGAACGGAGTCGGGGGATCACGATGGACATTGCCACCAAGCGATTCGAGACCGAGCATACTGCCTTCACGATCCTCGACGCGCCAGGCCACGCCGAGTATATCTACAACATGATTGCCGGAGCAAGTCAGGCCGATTTTGCAATCCTAGTTATCGATGCTAGCATCGACGCCTTCGAATCCGGGCTCAAAGGGCAAACCCGAGAGCATTCGCTCCTGATCCGGAGTATGGGAGTCTCCCGCGTCATCGTCGCCGTCAACAAGCTGGACACCGTCGCCTGGTCGCAGGAGAGATTCAATGAAATCAGGGACCAAATGTCTGGGTTCCTATCCACCGCCGGTTTCCAACAAAAGAACATCGCATTCGTCCCAGTCTCTGGTCTCCATGGCGACAACTTGGTCCACAGATCGTCCGACCCAGCAGCATCATGGTACAACGGCCCGACCCTGATCCAAGAACTCGAAAACTCTGAGCCCAACGCCAGGGCGCTGTCCAAACCACTCCGCATGACCGTTTTCGAGGTGTACCGCACCATGCAAAGCCCCGTTACAGTCTCTGGCCGTGTCGAAGCTGGTTCTCTCCAGATGGGCGATGCACTCCTCGTCCAACCGAGTGGAGAAAAGGCCTACGTCAAGTCGATCCTGTCAAACGAAGCCCCAGTGGACTGGGCAGTAGCGGGCCAAAACGTCGTGCTCCATCTCAGCCAGATCGATCCTATTCATGTGAGAGATGGGGATATCATCTGCGATCCAAACCACCCGATTCCACGGGCCGACACGTTCACCTTGAAAGCGCTCGCATTCGACATTTTGATGCCCATGCCGGTTGAGGTTCACCGGGGCCGACTGAACCAAGCTGGCAAGATCGAGGTCATCCCAGCAATATTGGACAAGACATCGGGGAAGGTGACGAAGAAGAATCCTAAGATTGTTAAGCCCGCGATGGTAGCGAGGGTGGTGGTCAAGTTGGAGTCGCAGGTACCGCTGGAAGCTGGGCAACGGGTGGTGTTGAGAAGTGGTGGGCAGACGGTGGCTGCTGGGTTGTTGGAATAAAGATGGTCACGAGAATTGAGGCTCTTCGGGATATTTCGTCCGGTCTGGTCAAGGTATGGGGGAAATAGTGCGGGGAAGTTGGAGGCGCTCTGTATTTCCACAATAGAATTCCCGGGACTTCAGTGCCTTACCTCGCTGTGGCCAAAAAAAGCGGCACACCCAAACAGATAGCTCAAGCCTAATCCATTAACATTCGATCAAATCTTGGTAAATTTTGATTGATTTACTCTTTTTTGTCTTTTTTTCACTTTCTAAATTTATTCTTTCTTGTGTTCTTTCGCTTTTTTTGGTTTATTCTTTTTGGTCTTTTTTCACTTTTATAGCAAAGTTAGTTAGTTATCCAGGGACTTGGTCTGCCGCTTTTTTTGGCCATAGCGAGCTTACCTCCAGGTCTGTCAATTTGGGGTACCGTAAGCCGGCTGAGTGAGAACATCCAAAAATGGGAACTTGACATGTGTTATTTTCTCCTGTTGTCCTCTTGTCTTATGTTTTGCTTTGAAGAGCCAAGCGGTCGAAGAACTGAAACAATTCGGCAGTAGAGGCGGAAACTCAAGACCGAAATGTGTGTTTATCAAAAGGCCACTCTGGCACAAACAGGGGGACAAATGCTGCTGTTTGATGGCGTCTGGGCGCCGCTTCCGGGTGTGGCACCACAGACCATCCGCGCTGTGGGGGAATCTGCGGGGCACAACCCACCGCCATCACCTCGTTGTTTGCCAATCCTTGCGGAAACGACTCAGGATGGAAGCAACTGGAAAATGCCTTGTAGACGAAGTCTGAAAGCACACCATCCATGATGAACTGGTAAACCCCGTGTTCCCTGTGGCCTACTGCGGTAAAAGAGTGACAAGACGCAATACTACACTAGCTAAAAGCACAACTCATAAAGAAAAAGAAAAAGAAAAGACTCCATATGTAATCGCTCTCTGTTCAAAGACCAGGAACGAAACCCCAACAAGGGAGTGGAGGCGTGAGGTGTTGTTCTCCACGATCAGCGGCTAAGGAGATCTCACCATGGGACAATAAAAGTAGTGTGACCTTCAGAAGGGGCACATTAACCGCTAGTGCTGCAGGGCTACAAGTACCTGCTACCTTCCCCAAAATGGAACCACAACATACCCCCCAGCCGGGTAGGTGGAGCCAGTCAGTCGCCCCAATCCATAGGCGGCGAATAGGCCTGTGCAGAAGCGCGCGAGGTGGCTTCAAGGCCCAGGATAAGGACAGATTTCCCGTTTCTGCTTCCGCCCCCAGCACTCCCCCAAAAATTTAAGGGACACCAACATTCAAAAGGCCAACGCCGCATCTGCTCTTATTTCCTACTCCCGTTTCACCAACCACTTCACTCGAACGAGGCCGGAATCTTCGAGTTCTCAGCTTCCCTTTTATTCATTCCTCCCGATAGCCTTGAGCTCGGCTAGGAATTGGTTCGAGAAGAGTGCGCACCCCGCGACTGCCACTCTTTCTCCCGGCTTCGTTTCTTCCCCCACTCTCACCGCCTGCAAGCAGTTGCGAAAGAGGGTTTAACTTGTTCATTTTTCACTTCACTCCACAGCTTTCGACATGGAGCGTCGATCGCGGAGCTGGGCCCTAGGCCTGAGCTTCATTGGGTTCTTTGCCCTTCTGTTCTCGCTGGGCTTTGTTCAGCAGGTTAAGGCAGACGATGTCTCTGAGTACGGGACCGTCATTGGTATTGTGCGTACAATCCCCACCCGTCCGGCAAGCTTGGATATGTGGAAGACAAGGAGCTAACTAGATAACAGGATTTGGGCACCACCTACTCGTAAGTTCTCACCTCGACTGCGATTTCCGACACCGTGGCTGTCGGCCAGCTCGACAGTGGATCCGGACACCGTGTCAAGATCCGGCCGAGTGGATCACAATCAGTTTGGGAGGAGGACAGTGCTAACGCAGCATTAGGTGTGTTGGTGTGATGCAAAAGGGCAAGGTGGAGATTCTCGTCAACGACCAAGGTGCGTTTTTGATCCCACAAGCACTTAACATAACTGGGCGTAACTGACCATCCGCGACAGGCAACCGTATTACCCCGTCCTATGTCGCTTTCACCGATGAGGAAAGGCTCGTTGGAGACGCCGCCAAGAACCAGGCCGCGGCCAACCCCTTCCGCACTGTTTTCGATGTCAAGCGCCTGATTGGCCGCAAGTTCTCGGAGAAGGACGTCCAGAGCGACATCAAGCACTTCCCCTACAAGGTCGTGAGCAAGGATGAGAAGCCGGTTGTCAAGGTCGAGGTTGGAGGCTCTGAGAAGACCTTCACCCCCGAGGAGATCTCGGCTATGGTCTTGGGCAAGGTGCGTTGATTCTGACCCGAGCAACACCTTGAGGAAACAAGATCTAACAACCCCACAGATGAAGGAGACCGCCGAGGCGTACCTGGGCAAGAAGGTCACCCACGCCGTCGTTACCGTCCCCGCCTACTTCAACGACAACCAGCGCCAGGCTACCAAGGATGCCGGTATGATTGCGGGCCTTAACGTTCTCCGTATCGTCAACGAGCCCACCGCTGCCGCTATCGCCTACGGCCTGGACAAGACCCAGGGCGAGCGCCAGATCATCGTCTACGACCTTGGTGGCGGTACTTTCGATGTCTCGCTCCTGTCGATCGACCAGGGTGTTTTCGAGGTTCTGGCTACCGCCGGTGATACCCACCTCGGTGGTGAGGATTTCGACCAGCGTATTATCAACCACTTCGCCAAGACCTTCAACAAGAAGCACAGTGTCGACGTCACCACCGACGCCAAGGCCATGGGCAAGCTCAAGCGTGAGGCCGAGAAGGCGAAGCGTACTCTCTCGAGCCAGATGTCCACCCGTATCGAGATCGAGGCCTTCTTCCAGGGCACCGACTTCTCTGAGACCCTTACCCGCGCCAAGTTCGAGGAGCTCAACGGCGATCTTTTCAAGAAGACCCTGAAGCCTGTCGAGCAGGTCCTCAAGGATGCCAAGGTCTCCAAGAGCGAGGTTGACGATATTGTGCTCGTTGGTGGCTCCACTCGTATCCCCAAGGTCCAGACCCTCATTGAGGAGTTCTTCGGCAAGCCGGCCAGCAAGGGTATCAACCCCGATGAGGCTGTCGCTTTCGGTGCCGCCGTCCAGGCCGGTGTGTTGAGCGGCGAAGAGGGCACTGAGGAGATCGTCCTCATGGATGTCAACCCGCTTACCCTTGGTATTGAGACCACTGGTGGCGTTATGACCAAGCTTATCCCCCGTAACACCCCTATTCCCACTCGCAAGAGCCAGATTTTCTCCACTGCCGCCGACAACCAGCCCGTGGTCCTGATCCAGGTCTACGAGGGTGAGCGCTCCATGACCAAGGACAACAACATCCTCGGCAAGTTCGAGCTTACCGGCATCCCCCCTGCCCCTCGTGGTGTCCCCCAGATCGAGGTCTCCTTCGAGCTTGACGCCAACGGAATCCTCAAGGTTTCTGCCCACGACAAGGGCACTGGCAAGGGCGAGTCCATCACCATCACTAATGACAAGGGCCGCCTTACCCAGGAGGAGATTGACCGCATGGTTGCCGAGGCCGAGAAGTACGCCGAGGAGGACAAGGCCACCCGTGAGCGTATTGAGGCCCGTAACGGCCTGGAGAACTACGCCTTCAGCCTTAAGAACCAGGTCAACGATGAGGAGGGTCTTGGAAGCAAGATCTCCGAGGATGACAAGGAGACCATCCTTGACGCTGTTAAGGAGGCTCAGGACTGGCTTGAGGAGAACGGTAAGCTTTCCCACAACCCCCTTTTTAACTACGACCGACAAGATGCTGACTTGAATTTAGCCGCCACCGCCAACGCCGAGGACTTCGAGGAGCAGAAAGAGAAGCTCAGCAACGTGGCCTACCCCATTACCAGCAAGCTGTACTCTGGCGGCTCTGGCGAGGATGACGAGCCCGACTCGCACGACGAGCTTTAATTAAATCTCGGCTCGTATTACCTTTTAGTATCATAGAGATTCCCCCACAACGTTCTGTTTTGATGGCATAAAAAAAACAAAGAAACACGCAAAGGCCGCCCATGTTTTGGGTTTGGTCAAAACTTGTTATTTATCTTGTCGTTTTTACCTTTGTGGAATGGGTGTTCTTGTGCCACGTACCTGTGTCGTTGGCCTGCAATGCATAGGTCGTAGATGTGATTACGGTGGTGAGGAGCGTGTGGGTTTGGGAAGACAAAGTGGTAAAGAAGGCTGGGCTTGTATCTTGTAGAACGTCCAGATGGGATTGTGTACAAGTATCGGTGGTAGTTGCCTTGTTGGGTGAACTACCAAGGACGCAAAAGAACGCTTTGATAATGAATATATCACCCTAAACACAGTTCCTGCGAAATGGAATACATGTACACCTAATGTGGTAACGGTACAAGTGCGGTAATGGGACGGAAGAATTGTTGACAATCATGAACAAGCTGTTTCGAAGCTAGCACTCAGGATATCATCATAGTCTGATATTTCAACAGCAGTCAACCTTGCTAATTAGTGCTACGAATATTCTCCCCTATTTCTTCTTTATTTAACCCGTTAAACGGCAGTTGGCGCCAGGCCAGCATAGAAGGCAGGGCTATCAATGTCGGTGTGCCGGTAACTGATGCGTCCGTCCCGAGACAAGGTCAGCTCGATTTCTATCTTCACGGAATGGGGGCAAGGCAGGGCGAAATGGGTACATTCAAATCATACATTCAGGGGCAGTCCCAGGGAACCCGGAAGTAAATCAAGGGATGAAGCGGGGTAATAAATAAAACGGTACCTCAACACGACAACTTCCCCTGGGGCCAGCATCATCTTGCGGTAGAACTTGACAGGAAGACCTAGCCAGCGAGCTATGAAACAGCGGAGGAAGAGGCCGTGCGAGACCTGGGGTTTTATGCTTGAGGATTAGCTGTGGCTTACTAAGTAGAGCTTAGAGGTAGACGGCGTCGGGAAATAGGGTTAACCGGGAGGGCAAGTAAGGGGTGCGTATAACTTGCCAACATCACATTAGCTGGCTTCTGTCCTTTGATATATGGACGTTGGATATCTTTGATCGTTTTGATGAGCCGGTCTATACGCTCCATGACTTGGTCCAGTGTCCTTCCGCATCGGACAAGTTAGCGAAAATCCATCACGGATTTTGTACGGATTTGGGTGAAATAAAAGAGGTTAGTAGGCAGGTTATTATACGTCATAACAAACCCTACGAGCACTTACTCTCCCCCCTCACACCCATCCCTCAAGATATCCCATTCCCTTTCCCTATCAAGCCCCTTTTCCCTCCTCAACCTCCTTACCTCCGCTCCAGTCAGCCCCTCGTACTGGCCATAGTCCCATTCCGTCAAGTCCTCCGTGTATGTAACACTGCCACCCTCTTCTCCTCGTCCCCGCTGGGAAGCCGTGTTCGAAGAAGACAAAGTTGGCGGAACAGGAGCTGAAACGTCTCTCTAGCTCTCACTCGCGGGCTGACAAACACATGTGTTAAACGGGAGGGGTCGAGGAGTTTTCCTGGGCCGATTAGCACTTTCGATGTGGCGATGACTTGCGCGGCGCCTTCGGGGGTGAGGGAGATGTCGCTGTTGCCGGTTTGGCGGCCGGCTTTAGACCATTCGGTTTCTCCTGTGTTTGTGGGACTATATTAGGCGGAGGTAACGCAAATATTGAAGAGAGTAGTGTAGAGGAAAACTCAAAAATTGCAACAGGAAGCCAAAGTATCAAAAGAGGTCACATTGTTTCAAGAGGTTGATAACTTAGCATAGGATGGATATCGTGGTCAGACTTACCATGTCTCATGAGAAAAACGTAGGGGGTCAACGAGTCTTGAGCAGAAGACGCCATGATGGCTAGAGAGAGCGGATTATGCACCGTTTAGGATCTACACGCGGTTTTGGGGCTTCGAATAACTGAGGTTCGGTAGAGGGTGTCTCCTGTTGACATGTCTACCCTCTTAAATGAACCCCGCCTTACACGTCCTACTCGTGCATAAGCTGTTGGTTGGGAGATGCGGCTGGTGAGTTTCCGTCCCCCTGGTCCCACCCCCCTTGGCTGTGTTTCCAGGTAGATGTCAGCTGTCTAGCGTCTACTTTTACCTCACACTCTTGCTGCTCCAATTTTAGAATCTCAACAATGTACCGTACTGTCTCACAACCACAGCCCTTCTCTGGACGGAACGCCACCATGGGGGACTCAAACACAAAATTCAGCTTCGCTAAACTTTTGGGGGGTACCTGACTCATTATAGAAGGGAAGTCATATCCCACCCCCCTATTCGGCTGCTAAAAGTGATGACAGTCAATATAATCCCGATTCAGTTTCAAAGGTCACAACTGCAAGTACACACAGCCAAGCGTTCTGACCTGGTCTTTCTTTCCAAGACTACCTGGCATACCGACTAACCTCCAGGTGTGAAAGCACTCGCACGGTTCTCACTGTTCTCAAAAAAGTAGTCCAAGTGGCCAAGCTCGCTTTCGTCGCTCCTCATAACGCATGACAACATTCTCTCGAAGGCAAGCCCCAACTCCTCACTATGGTCTCCACGCTGTACAAGGAGTGCCCTGCCGGTGGTGAAATTGTCCATGTCTGCGACAAGAGAGTGTTTGATTGGAACAGACGACTCGACTATCGCCATAGTCTCAATGTCTGCGTGCTCCGCAATCACCAGCAGCAACTGCGGGGTTCTGACAACACTGCCACTGGTATGATACCATTCGGAAAAGACCTCCAGGACGGCATGGCTGTTGTTCATAATTGCTGTCGAAAGCGGTGTTTTCCCATTCTTCGAGACGTCCTCCGGACTAGCACCTGCCTTGAGCAGGACACTCGCGCATTCAGCGCTCTGCGTGGTAGCTGCCGCATGTAGTGCCGTCCGGCCCTCTGGGTTTACCGCGTCTATCTTCGCACCGGCCTGGAGGAGCAGTTTCACCATCCCCGCTCTTCTGCCAAAGCAGGCCGCAGTGAGGGGACTACTACGGAAGAAACCGGCTGGGAGTGTGGGATTGGGGTCGGCGCCAGCCGTGAGTAACACTCGGACCGCCTCATCGTTGCCACTATCGACTGCGTGTAGCATGGGGGTGCGGCCGTCGGCGTCCATCGTGTCGACATTAGAACCGTGAGCGATTAGGACCCTCATGTCGTCTAGTTGCGCTCGGGCAGTAGCCCAATTCAGCGCCGTACGTCCCTGGGCGTCCGTGATGTGGACGGCGTCTGGATTGTGTTTGAGCTCCTCCTTGATGGTCTTGTTAGAGAGGAGAAACACAATATGGTGAATGGGGGAGAAGTGTTGTTCGGCGATCCAGTCTCTGTCAGGGTAATCCGCGACGCGGCGAATGGTCGGGAACTCGGCATCGCTCCATCTTCTCCGGAGCCAGAAGTCAAACACATTCTGGTATGATCTAACGAGACACAATCAAGCTATTAGTCCATCCCATCATTAATAATGGAGGCTGAAATTGTCCTCTGATACACTTACTCTTCATCCACGCCTGCTCCTTGGTCGAGTAAGAAACCTACGGTTTCGTGTTGCCGGCCGTAAAGAGCCCACTAGCACGATCAGATTCATGGATTTCGGAAATGGTAGTGGGCAGTAAAAAGTAAAAGGAAGAAAGAGACAAAGAAAGGAGGAGGGGGAAAAAAGGGGAAGTAAGGAAATCCAGGGATCGTCCTTACTCTCAGCAAACTAAAGCCCCGAGAATAGCTGACGTCTCTGGGAGACCCCAGCCCTCGAAGAAAAAGATCTTTCAACCCGTTGATATTACCCTTCAAGGCAAACATGACTGATGGTGCCGTGTCCGATATTGTCCATCTCATGGCGAGCTGGAGCTGCGGTGTTGGGTAGCCTTGCTTGCTATCCCATTGTGTCTCGCCATCTTGGTGTCTACTGTTCCAAATTACGGGGGTCAACCCCGTTTTAACTACACCAAAATGGGAACCAGAAGAGGTTATGGCACCGTGGACAGCTTTCGTGTTAGCAGGGACTTCACCGCCCAAGCTGATAGTCACAGAAAGATTGGGAATTTGGGAAATTGGGTGAGATGTTGGATGGTTATCGCCAGCACGGAGACGCCCTGGCACCTGAGAATATGCTCCACTGGGTGATTGAAGGTACGCTAGTGGGGTGGATCGTGGCTGCAGACTGTGGGCGTAAGCTGGTGGAGCGGAAGGTGTGTCGTGTGGGGAGCCGGATGCCGAATTCGTGAGCTCTAGTTGAGCGTGTTGGCCTGGGACGACTGTCATCTGACCACCATCCGCATTGATTGGGACAAGCATAGTGTCTAGGGCGATGTTAGTCTCCCAATCTATCGGGGATAGAACGTTTCTCACCGGTATTTCGAGGGGATTGGTGGTGAGTAGTCTTGGCTCGTTTTAGAGGTGATTTATCCGCCTCGATCCCGACCCGGGAAGTTGGAGATGTGGATGACACCGGTTCGATGAACACGGGCGTCGGGCTTTGCGTTTCGATATGGTCGCTGTAGTTTAACAACTCTTCAAAGGCGCCTTTCTGGCAAATTCCAGAACTAAGTCCCGGGGTGTATTGAGAAGTAATCTCAAGAAGATGTTGGATAACACCGGGAAGGCATTCGTTGGAGTACGCCCAAGCAAATTCTATTCCAGAGTTAGCATGTGGCGGCGGTGAAAACATCGAGATCGTATACCCAGGCTCGCAAGGACTAAAAGCTCTGGTTCTCCCTGGAGATGCTTAGCATATGCCAGCCAGCGATTCGAGTCCAAAAAACAACGGCCGTTTAAGTCAGCGATTCGCTTTTCTTTCAGCTTGCGCTGTTCCTCGGAGTCCGTATCATCAGAAGCTAGAATTCGCTGGAGCCCCTGAAACTCTGTAATATCATACGACCCGCTGATAGCAATCGCGGCACCTAGGCTGAGTTTGGGGCAATGTTTGTACCGGAACTGGGCTGTGCGTATCACCATCCGCCTCTCAACGTCCGTCCGTCTCTTACAAAAGCCGGGGTTCTCGAGAAATCGCTCCAAGGCAACAACGGCTTCCTTCTCAAGGGCTAATTGTACCGCGTCAGTGATGACCCTCTTGCGGCGCTGCTTGCGAGCGCTAATGCCTTCCATCGTGTAAGCAAGGGCATAGGTGTGGGGGTAGGGAGAGGTGGAGTCCGCAAGTGAGAGGAAGTGGCGACGAACAATAAACGCAACGAGAAAAGAACTGACCGGTGAAGAATCAGACTTCGGGCTGATGAAAAAAAGCTAATCTTGGGCCAACAGAGGAATGTTCGCACACTAGAACCAACTGAAGAGCGGTGACTTACTAGGATGGCGAGAGTAAAAAGAGGGGTTACGGGCCAACAACTTCGAAGCGAGACCTAAACAACGGGGAGCGGGACAAGAAGATTGATAGGTAGGAGAGTTAAGACCTGCGAGTTGCACGTGATTGCGTTGATATTGTTGGAGCAAGAAGGGGTCCTCGGTGCATCAGGTAGGCCCTTCAACATTCACCGCAACTCTCATAGGCACACTTGTTCTCTCGGAGATGAAGATTAGTTCGTTGAATTATTCGGACGACGCCAAATACACTCGGGTCGAGAATCAAAAACCATACCAGATTTACATCAATAAGTTTTAGCGAACGGAGGCTCTCCTAACTGTCCAACTGTCTGATGTTCTCGACCACGGTGGGTCCTTGGGTTAATGACAACCAATCACGAGCCAGATGTGGCCAGATTAGGGAAGCGGGGTTATCTCCGGAGAAACGTGGGGGTCTTCGGTGGGGGCAGTATGGCGTTGCTTAGAGACCATTCTCCATCCCGCCTGTTGCAAAATGCCACAACGACATATTGGTTCGAGATTCGGAAACTATGCACGATCTGGGGCCGCCACCAACCCAGTCGGGGTGTTGATTGTGTCGGCTCTAATAAGCCGGGTCCAACCGGAGTTAAGACCAAGTGGTCTCCACTCGCCCACCCAAGGTTTAAGATGATGACCAAGAGGCAACCAAGGTAAGTGGTGTAAAGTGATTGCTTGCCTGCTACTTCACATCTCAGCACTCTAAATATCTATCCCTTTCAAGCAGCAGCTGTAGATGAACCGCCGCCGTCTCCTGCGCCTCCACCATCCGGGTTCTTCGGCCTCTGAATCAAATATTCCCAAGCCGGAGTCTCCTTGGATTTGCACTCCCCACAAACCTCGTCCGGTCTATATGGATTACCGTTAGGAAAGGATTTCATCAGATCCCTCCCTCACCACCACTCACGGGCGGGATGTCACATACCTGTCTTCGAAATGTGTGATATTCGGCGTACATCTCGCATGGGTATTTCAGTACTTGGCACACCAGAGGGTTGCGATCCAGCGGAAGTGGCCACAAGAATATTCTCGCTACTTATGTTAGGTGAGGACGTACTAGATCACTGGGGGGAAAGCACATACCTGAGTGTAATTGCACATCTTGAATTGGTACAGATCTCAAAACACAACCTTTTCACCCAAGAATAAACAGGGAATCTCGCCGGGACTGACTAAGGATTCGGTGGAAGAACACCAAAGATATACACCATTTCCAACACGGCTATGCCTCAGGGAATCCAGGCCAATTCTCCCCCCTCTTCTCCGCGCACAAAACTAGGATCTATCGACTTCACCACTTCACCTTCACCTGCAGATGACATCAGGAAGAACCCCTCACCCCACGGCCACGTTGGGTTCCAACAGGACAGGTACCAAAATTCCAACTGCGTTAGTGCCTCAAACCACTGATTCCGTTGGTCATGCCTTTGAAAATCTCAGATAGCGTACCAGTTTGTCGGGACCGAAGAGGAGACTCCAAGGTGCTCCCCTTCTGCAGGAAGCACCGTGCAGCGAGAACAGTGGCGACGTCCCCCTTTTCCCCCTTTCCCCCTCCTGCAAGCACCCTCAGTCAAAAACACTGCTCGCCCCCTCGGGGAGGAGCATCGACTCACACAGGGCAGCCGTCCGGCTGTTCTTTTTCTTTTTCCACTAAATGGAATCAGAACCCCACCGCATGGGGGCACATACACACCGTGTCTGGCGAGCCAACCTTGCCAACCCCCGCTCAGCCCAAGCTCCCCTTCCTGCCTAACGTCGTGTGTACATGTCCCAGGGTTCGAAGGATAACGATGAGACGGGGCGAAGGGTATCCCTCCGTTGGGAAATGTGGTACGTTGTGCTAGGTATCTCCGGTTGCAATTTGGCTATCGCTAACCTCAATGGGTTTATCTTGAAAGATCGCCATTCAGGGTAAAGCAAAGATAATATGAAGAATACGGGAAAGGGAACAAACGCCATGTCTCGCCCAACGCCATACGGGAAATCAGGGGAAACCTCAAATGCAAAGTCAGCGGGACTGAGAAAGAACACCCTTTCTCTGCTGTTCCCACCCCTCCAGATAACAATCTCGCCGCCAGGAGGACAAGGCCGCCACAGTGCAAAGTTAACTGCTCGGCCCGTGGTTGTCCCCTGTTGAGCTCTGCCTTCCTCATGGATGTCGACCATATGTGTTCCTACTCCTTCATCTTCACGTAGTTGCTGGGGAATATCCCGTGTTTGGTTCCAATCATACCCGTCCTGGAAAGCAAGTTAGCTAGAGTTCTCAAACTTATTTTCTCTCCCTAAGGAGCATTCCAATGCGGAGAGGGGCGTGGAGACTGAACATACCACCAGTCGTTATCACTTTCTGTCTTCTTAAGTACGGTAATAATATCCCCCTTTTGGAACCCAAGATCGCCCGGCTGGTCCGCCTCAAACGTGAACAAGGCGACGGCCTCGTTCTTCTTGATCAGTGCCTCCTTACTTGCATAGTTCGGCTTGGGTGCGGCCGGCCGAGCGGGCCCTGACTTCTTTTCCGTCGCCGCCGCAGCCGCAGCGCCAGCTGCGTACCCGGTATCTTGGAAGGTATTCGACCTGGATTGCTGCCCAAAGCTTCTGGGTTGTTGATCGTACACATCATCCTGCCATGTCGCCGAGCGCTGGGGTCGGCCGAATTCGTCGTGACCCTGTCCACCAGGAGCGCCGTAGTGGTCGCGGGGTTGGCCCTCGCCGTACCCGGGCCCGGTCTGATTCCCCCACACCACATTGTCCCGGTTGTCGTCGTAGACCGGAATGTCATTGTACATGCGGTCGTCTGTCGCAGCCCCCCCGCCGTTGCCCCTAAAAATGCGCGAGTTGAGGATGCTGAGCAGCGGCGCTGCTTGCGGAGGCGGCCGCTCGGCGCCGCTGAGTAGCTCGCGCGCCGAGACTTGTCGCCCGTACAGCTTGGCGTTAGCGTCCTTGCGCTCGATGATAGCCGAACCTTCTAACGACACGCCCGCGAACAAGCCCTTCGTCTTGGAGTAGCTGAAGATACCGGCGACACTGCGTAGCGACGCAGCACCAGCAGCCTCGGCGTTGCGGCCAACGGGCCCAGCCGCAATCGACACGTTGCCACCAAGTGTAAGCGAGCCGGCCTGCGAAAAGGTCTTCACGGCGCTCGCGTCGTTGAGAATGAAGACGAAATCGGTCAACTCGAAACCGATTTGCCCACCGAACCCAGCGCCGCCCGTCGCAATGGCGGTCGGTGCGCTCCATGTCCCGTCTGGCAACCGCGCTACGACCAGGCCGCTACCGAAACGGGCCGATCCGAGGAAACCGGCTTTGATAACTGTGAGGATCGCAAGGCCCTATTGTAGCGGGGAAAAGTTAGCTCCGCGAGAGGAAAGATTGGGAAAGGTATGTCGGAAAGCTAGGAGGGAATCGAGTTCAAAGGAGACTCTGCCTACCTTGGCATTGGCCAAGACGGATGGCGGGATCACTTTCTCGGGGCCGAAGGCTTGTCGGGGATCGATAAAGGAGGAGAGAATTTTGCCGCACTTTTTGCATTCCGCTGTGCGAACCGTGTCAGAAAATCGCAAGGCAGGCTATGGTCGCCCGCTCGGGTAGATCAGCAGCGCGGGACGGCTGGGGATACACTTACACGCCATAGACGACGGAAGGGGGTTATTGATGCCCATGGCTGCTGCGGGATAATACTATGCGCGATAAGACAGCGCGGGAACCCGGGGTAATTAAGTACGGAGGTCGCGAAGCGCTGAGATCAAAAAATTGGAGGTTGGAAAGTTTTGCGGGTTGCGCAGTGAGAAGTGGACAGCTGGAGGCAGAAACTCGGCGAGCGTCGAAGGATTAAGGAGAATGTGGGGTACAAGCATGGGGTATCCGTCTGCGTTTGGGTGCTGCGGAAGGTCGTAAACTCGTTGAACGTTATGTTCGCACGCCCGAGCTTGCGACGGGTGGCGGAATGGCGGGATACGCGGAGTTTGAATCTATCGTCAAGCCGGGGTATAGAATAAATCAAAATTGTAAACGGGTGGCTTCCCACCACGAGATAAAGAGCGTGGACTGATGCCCGCCGCGCGTCTTGGTGGCGGCTGTGAGGGTTCAGGTGGTAGCAACGGAGTTTCCCCGCAGCAAAGTCACAAGGCCCCTGGCAACCGTTTTCCAAGTAATGAACAACCTGAAAGTTAAGGTGTGCAGGAAGTTCAACGCGAAGTTTCCGTTGTGCGTCTGGGCTTTCGCTTTACAAACAATTATAGGGCCTTAGCTAGCCACCTAGGCAGCTAAGTTCTCGACATGTACCTGAGTTTAGCTGTTGTTCCCGCACGATGATCTTTCTCCCGCCTGTCTCTTCCCCCGCCACAACCCCTGCTTGTAGCTGACATCATGCCGGGCTCGGAGTTAATAGCCGCGCCATACTGTGGCTGAGCTGATTTGCTGCCAAGCCACAGGTCCCCTGATCACAGCGGCATGGCACGCATGGGCACCAAGACAGGGCCCCTTTTACGGTTTGCGGCCTCGGCGGCGTATGCGGCCCGCCACAACTTCCAACGAAACAACTACTCCGAGACTCTAGCAAACGCACATCTACACGTAGCTCGACTCGTGCGCATCTTTCCAAAAAACGCTGCCGATCTTGTCCGACTAACACACTCGGTCTCTTCAACCCCGAACAACGCAACCGGTCCTTTCAATCTGAAACAGTGTTCCTTGCGGCTGCTGATCGTTGATCGGAACCAACCGAACACCCTAACCCAAGCCCGTCGCGAGCACGTTCGAGGGCGCAAACCACACCGACCCCCCAAGCCCAAATCGGATCCCTCGACAATCGGCTCCCACAATCCGGAATCTCTTGAATGAATATACCCCCCGGGCCAGGGCCGTAGTTGAAAGCGCTCTTCTACCCGGCCCAACGAGGCAAACGAGGAACATCAACAAGAGGAAAAGGAGAGACAAACGAAGACACACCGCCAAAATGTCAGAAGCCTACGAGCGCGAGCGCCAAAACAACGCTCGTCTCGACGAGCTCTCCGCCAAGGTCTCCGCCCTCCGCGGCGTGACCATCGATATCTACGACTCTGCGAGCAACCACCAGCTGATCGACCAGAACGTACGTCGCCCCACTTCAGACCTAACGCTTTCTTGGGCCCCCGGATAGTTCCTGCTGCTTCGTTGCCCTGCGACACCAAATTTGGACGCAGAGGAGAAAGAAAAAAAAATCCAAAGATGTGACGCTAACGTTAGCATATCCACACAGAACGAAACCTTCTCCTCAATGGGCACCCAACTCAAGGGCTCCGCCGGCCGTCTCGGCCGCATGGCCGCATCCGGGAACAAGGTCGCCATCTTCAAACTGTCGGGTATCATCATCGGCATTGTGCTAGTGTTGTACTACACGTATCATTTGTTCTTCTAGTTATGCGACGCGCCGGGATCGAAGAGACGTGGAGATGGGTACACTAGACGGAAACAACCTGGGGCCGCAGCGGGCGGTGATGAGGGGGGGGGTAACGGAAGAAGTTGGAAATGGGTGACGAGATGGAGGCTAGGATATACCAGTCACGCAGCGTGGTGACAGACTCCTTGCTGTCCTCGTACTAGGGTCATCGAGGGTATGGGAAGGGCCCGGGGTTGGGTTTTGGCTTAGGCTTGGCGACATAGCAGGGCGTTTGGGTGGCTTTTCGATTTTGGGGTTCATACCCAACAACTTTATGGGAAATTATAATACTGGATGTTTGAGTTACATCTTTTTCAACAACAGCATTGTAAGTGATGGGTGTGATATTTCGGCCGCTGACCGAGTCTACCACGGTATAAGCAACCCGAGTCGTCGGCTTTCTTTTGTCTTGCCACCGTCTAATACTCCGCCTGCACAACGGTATACCCCCCCCCTTCCCTCGCCCCCCTTAAGTATTCCACTCCTCAACTCAGATACCATAATGCGCCGCCCTCGTAAACTATCCCGCCCAGATCATAATAGCACCCGCTCACTGCCACACATTCGAAAACAAATCATCACCCCCTCCAAACCCACCCCCGGGCTTCGACGCGTTGTTACCACCGCTCTTATTCCCCGCCGGCGTCGTGCTACTAGTCCACCCGCCAAACTCCTCGTCCGCCGCCACCTGCGGGGCAAACCCGCCCGACGCGCCGGGCACGATAGGCTGGTTCGCAAGAGCCGCCCAGCCCATATCACCGCCGGACGGTGCCGCCGGCTTTGGCGTCTCGAGCACTGGTTTGGGTGCTTCGGCGCTGGGTGTCGCCCACGCGTTGCCACCCCAAACGTCGGCACCGCCCCAGCTGCTACCGCCGCCGAGTGGGCCGGAAGCACCGGTGGTTGCGGTGGGAGGGGAGCTGGCCTTGGACTGGCTTGCTGTGAGGTTGAAGACGGAGGGTGAGGTTGTGTTCGTCGTGGAGGCGAGGGCGGGTTGGGGGGCTGGGGCCGGCGGGGACGTCGTTGAGAAATCGAAAAGGTCACCTAGAGCAGAGGAAGGGGGCGCGGCTGCGGGTTTAGCAGAGGCAGGAGGGGAAGCGCTTGACCCCCAGCCAGAGGAACCACCGCTGGACTGCTTGGGGGGCGCGGGCTTGGAGTCGAAGAAACCGCCACCGCTGAGACCCGAAAATGCATTATTGCTTGACTGCTGTGTTGGGCGCGGTGATCCGAAGGAGCCAAGACTGGAAAACACATCAACCGGAGCCGGCTTGGGGGATGGCGCATTACCAAAGCTCAGGTTGCTGAATGCGTCGTTGAGCCCAGCCCCTGAGCTCTGCACCTGACTCATGCCGGTAGGAGAAGAGAGACCACTAAGAGATCCCGAAGAGCCATGGGAGGTATGCTGCGCTGCAGGCTGGGGTTGCGGTCGGGGAGCGGTCGCATAGAGAGAAAGGATAGACTGCTTCAGATCAGGGCGTGACTGGCCGCTGCTGGGCGTGCCGGTGGTGCTCGCCGGACGCGGCGGCGCAGCGGCTGGGGCCCCCATAAAATCAAGTCCCAGAAGCGAGTCTTTTGTACTTGTTGACTTGGGCGGAGCAGGCCCGGACTTGGCGGGTACCTGCATAGCCGTCGGCCCCGTATTGCTGGCCCTTAGCGGTGCCGGTGCTGGGGCCGCAACCGGGTCTCCTCCGATCAAATCTGCTTGGGGGGCTGCCGACCGGCCGACCGATGCCTTGCGAACCGACTCCCGACGTTCCACGTTTTGCTTCTCCTTAACAACGCTCAACGGTACGTCATCGTCGCCGTCTGCATCGAGTGTTGCAGGATCCGGCATCGGCCCTTCCATAACCCATCTTTTTAGCTCGTACTTCGTGCGAATAAAGTTCTCGATTTTGGCTTCAGACGGTACGTGGTTGGCGGCCAATTTTGCTTCCCAGTATTTGTTCGCCCGCGCGTTGCCCCAGTTGAGGATGCTCTGTAATTGCTCGTCGGTCCAGGCATCGAGGTCAACAGACTTGACTCGGCTGATATGGGTACCCATTCCACGGTGGATGCCTGAACAGCGAATGCAGACAAAGACGCCTAGGTTCCAACTCGCCCATCGCGGGTCTGACAACCGCAACGTTAGTATTCACTATTGAAAGGGGGTTGGTGGCGGTGAAAAACGTACGCTTGTTGCGCTTGCAGTCGGCGCACACCTTGTTAGGCTCTAATTTCAGGAGGTTCTTGATCGTCTGTTGATTCTGTGCCGCCCGCTCAGCAGCGGGGTTCGGTGGTCGTCGGGACATGGTAGGCGAAATGTGATATCGTCAGTGGCGTTGCGCGCGTGTTCCAGATGGGTGAAGACGCTAGGCGAACATCCGTCGAGGAAATTGCTAAGAGTTCAAGACAGTTGGCACACGACGGTCGGGTTTCCCGATAAAGGTGGGGGACATGTAACGCGGCGAAAAGGTGCTGTGGGGCACCATCGAAGGCAACGAACGGAAACTGGTTTGGGGGCGGAACTTCATGAATGCATAACCCCGATAGAATGTCTTGACATCTATGGAACCTGCCTGGAAGCAAGGCCAGCTCCTTAACGGCACTGAAAGGGTTTTTGTCTTGACTTTCTAGGTCTCACAGGTGGGTACCTATTCGGAAGTTCTAACCGACTTCAAACAACCCTGCTCTTCCAGGTTCTCATGATACCGTTCAAATCAAGACCCGCGTTGCCGCGGGACCGAAAGCCCCTCAACATAAATAGGAAATAGGTAGACGGGAACAGCCCCTTTCCTCTTTCCAATTATTTCTCAAGTTTACCGTACTCGTTCGATCGTCCTAAGATAGTTCTAATACGCTCTTAAGATCCTGGTACACAAAATGCACTTCGATTTGTGTGGGGAACCACTGCCAAATGCTCCAACACCAAAAACAAAGAAAAAAAGGAAAGGAAAAAGGGGAAGAAAAAGAAAAAAAAATCAAGGGCAAAAGGCAGAAAATCCAGAAGTCACTTGACCTCCCTTCATATGGGCTGCTCCATGTCATTCTTCAAGCAAGTCATACCACTCAGGCACTTCCTTAATTAGAGTCCACATGTGCTTCTCCAGCTTGTTCGCACACTTAAAGTATACCGTTGATGCCTCATTATATTGACGGCAGTTGTTGAAAATCAGCTTCATGTCAGCGACTAAATCTCCCGGGGTAGGATAGAGATCGCGCTCCAACTTCTCCTCCATCGTTGACAAATCCATTGGCGAAGTAATGGTGTCGTAGTATTCCGGGACCTCCTCTTTGTTGACAGGATTGAGGAAAGGCCATGCCTGTTTGTGGTTCTGGATTTCGTACAGAAAACGCCGGAGTTCGTTGAAGTGAGGTCCACGGCGCGGCGCCCGTGCTAACGCATCCATATCCGGAGACCAACCTGTTGCCCGGATAGCAGGGATGGAGAGCGGATCTATGACAGTGATCGTACCGTTGGCCCATTGTGGAGGGGGTGGATGGATGATATGGCTCTTGCTGAGGTTGCGTATCTTGGCGAGCACAGTTTCCTTTTGCTTAAGAAGCATCCGACCAGCCTCGAGATACCGGATCCGAGGAAGCATGGAGCATTGCATCAGCGTCCCTCCTTCATAGTCTTTGATGTAGCCCATCCAGAGAGACTTGTCGAGGTTTACTTCCTTGGAAAAGCCCTGCTTCTGGAAGTATCCAGTCGCATAGTTGTCGGCATAGGTGAGAAAGTGCATCACCGGGCCGGTGGCTTTGACGTAATCCTTCAAATGGGCCATCAGATGCGCTCCGTACCCTCTGACTTGCTGATCAGATGAGACGGCACAAAAAACGATTTCGGCAAACTTGCGGTCCCGGAACTCTCGGTATGTGATTCCGCCAATGACCTCCAGTGGTGTTTTGACGATGGCTATAGACAAATGAGTGCGGTCGTAGACCAGCCGTGCGATGTAATCCTTCGGCATTTTCGGGAGTTGCTTTTGAAACAGACATTTAAGCCCCGTAAGGATTATCATGCTATGTCTCTCGCCATCGTTGTTGACAACTCGAAATTGGATCTCGCCGTTCCTTTCTTCCAAAACGGCAGGCTTCATAACAGTTAGAAAGCGCCCTAGCATTCCAAGGTCCAAACATACCTTCTCTGGGAATGGGACCCTCTCGAGGACGGGCTGAGATTGAAGGTCCGGTTTTGCCGGCCCGTTGTGAGAAACCTTGATCCTTTTGCTCTCAGAGGCGCTGCTGCTACTTGGTTCATCGGAAGCGACGCGCTTCACGGAAAGGGGGTCTTGCTCGCGGTCGACTGAGACCGATCGCGGCTCCTCTTCGTCCATGTCGCCTTGGTATAGTCAAGCAAAGCAAACGGGTGGATGAGGTCAGATGCCGTGAGACGCGAGGTCGGAATTGGGGTCCACCCTACTATGTAGAGTCAATTTAAGAATTGTAATTGAAGGCACGCGGTGGATGGCTAAAACGACACCGCTGGCGGGCAGTAAGTAGAATAGATCGGCTCGGCATCAAACCGTCGACAACGCACCACACACGCAGCGCAAGGGCGACTTGCACGGCACGGCATCTAACTTGACGAAATGAGCGTTACTCCCGGTCGTAGAGCGTGGGGGAAATGGGTTGGAGGGCGAAGGTGAAAAAGGCACGGCAGAAATAGTTAAAGCCGGGAGAGTAAATGGACGTGCAGCAGACTGATGTCTGGGCGCGGTCCGTTGGGTCATGACACTGTAATTATACCGTACAATTTATAACTAGGGAGAGTTAGATCCATGTTTGCAGGTGGTTCGTTCTTTGATAATTAATGGTCCCGGTCATCATGGTGTCTTTAACTCTTTAATTACGACAGCATCCATTCGATAAATCACTGAAAGTCCGACTCATTTATAGTACCGGAAAATAGGAATTAAGCCTCCTCTACGAACTCCTCCCCAGCAACTTTTACACGTTTAATTGTGTTGTTGTTTAACAAAGTTAAAGATTCTGGTCGAGGCCCTAGTCCCAAAGCTGCCCGCTAACAATTTAAAGTTATTAACTCAGGTAGGAAGTGCCTATAACGTTATCAAGGCGCTGTGGCTTTCATGTCATCAACCTTCCAGCTCCGCCACCACCATTCAGCAGTCCCGCTGCAGTCATGGACATTGATTCCAAACCCTAACCGTCGCCCCTAGTCCGCCTCACCGCCGGTGCAACAGACTGTGATTTGTCAACTTCAATGCCACCATTTAGTGCACCCTTTCTCTACGTTGACTTACACGTCTTCGGGGAATTCTTTAGAACATAAATAGTCCGCGTTTTCTCCGCACATCGCAACCCCTCACCCACTTCCATCGCCCTTATGCGCTCACGCTTTTTTCGCCTCCTTTTCAACTTCTCTAAACCCACTAGACTAAGACCGTCTACATTCTGGGCAACACCTCGACCTTCGCCTCACAACCCGCCTCTCAAATCCATGGTTATCCCCTTCTTCAGTGCGCTCTTCGGGTCTTCAACTTCCGCCAACGCCAAAAACAACATGACATCATATCCCGATGAGCGCACTCCGGAGGAGTGGCGCGCCGTTCTCAGCCCTGGTAAGCTTCAGAGACATACTTTATCCTAAACCCATACAATCCAAGCTAACTTTCACCACCAGAACAATTCCGCATCCTCCGTGAAAAAGGCACAGAAGCACCCACCACAGGCGCATACGACAAGCACTACCCCTCCGCCGGCACCTACGCATGCGCAGGGTGCGGCACGCCGCTGTACACGGCCCAGCAGAAATTCTCGTCCGGCTGCGGGTGGCCGGCCTATTTCGACAGCATCCCGGGCGCGGTGGTTCGCCACGAGGATCGCACGCTGGGGATGCTCCGCACCGAAATTGTGTGCGCTAACTGTGGCGGGCATCTGGGCCATGTGTTCAAGGGGGAAGGGTTCCCTACGCCAACTAATGAGAGGCATTGTGTGAACAGTGTTTCGTTGACGTTCAAGGAGGGCCAGAAGGAGGGCGAGGACGGGAAGGGGGTGGCTGACAAGCCAGATGATGCGGGCAAGGCTTAGAAGGATGATTTGAGGATGAAAGGGGGATAGCCAAGGTTGTGTTGGGCGGTAAACGAAAGTATAAGCTACAACGCTTAATCTTGGTGTTCTATTAGGAGACCGGGGAAGCTTGACCGATAGCGTGGTTTGCCCAGGTGGAAGACGGACCGGATGGGTCAGGTTTAGATGATGGATTTATTCTGGCTTCAAACTCCCCAAGTATTGCGAACATGCGGGGCTGCCTGCAATATGCTTGTAGCAAGTAAGGCGACTCAACTTTAGCGACTTCCACCGTAAATCTCCCCCATTCTCTGCGTGGTAGCGACCACAATATCATCCCAATGTCGTCCAAATTCATCTTCGAATTTTGAAAGTACCCCCAAGAAGTCCTCCATTGTTTCAACTGGCGCCAGCTCCTCACCCACCATATCCATAAAGTCAGCCCATATTTTACTCGCTTCACATAACCCTTGGTGTTGGATTTGTGACACTAACAACAGTTCTTCAAGTCCCAACTCGCCTCTCCCTGGGCGACCTAGCAATGTGGGACTCGAGCTGAAGAGAAATGTGTCTGATTCCGGTAGGGGTTGAGAAAACCCATGCGTCCCCCTTTCGGGAACCCTCGATAATAAAGAGTGCTGCTCTTGGCTGCTGAAGTCTGGAGGTAGACCGGAGCCTAGACCACCGTCAATGGTTCGGAGTCGTCGAAGTCCTGATTGCCGTCCAGTATCGAATGACATCCCCCCCAAGGTACTAGATATGCTATTCATAGGCTGCCTGGGCTGTTCTATCTGTCTGGGCATGGACCACCCCTCGTTTTCAGGGACTCTTAAACCTGATGGCGCAGCGGAAGACAACGTCGGCTCAACATCGGAGGTGAAAGATAAACCCCTCCTTAAATGCCGTCCCCTTGCCGTAAGTGCAGTATCAGCTCTGTTTAGTGTTTTATCGAAGTGCCTCGAGACCGTGTATGATTTGGGTTCATGCTGTTCAACTGATTGTGTGTTTCGCCGCATCCCCAGTCGGCTTGATGTGCGGGAACCAACTTTGCTGACTTTGTAGATACCCTCGCCTAGAACCCCGGGCACACCGAGCGCCGTAGCCGGACGAGATGGTACGAAAGCTGGGGACCAGGGCCTTGGTCCCGCTGGCAAATGTGCTGATGGCCCGTTCGGTTGGCTTGGTGGGCGTTGTAGAAGTGACCCATAAGTGCGGTTCTCCTGATATATCGATGACCGGCCTTGCGAGTTAGTATTTAGAGCCAACGAGGGGGTGTACGATCCATAATCGGGCGTAGGCGGTTGGCTCTCCGGGGCAGAGAATCTCGCGTGGGAAAGAATGCTCTGACTATCAGGGGGCTGCTCCTGCTCCACCTGGACTCCCAGAGTGTTGAGTTCCCGTACAACGGTCTCCACATCGCCAGCGTTCTGCAATGTCAGAGTGAGGCTAGACAAGTCCTGGAAAGGTCTAATGAGCTGAAGTTCAACTCGGACGTTGAGATACCGGCATTCGACACTTACGTCTCGCCGCCCACCAGGATATTGAAACAAAAGTATGCACCTTGACGACAAGCATATAACGGAGTGAGAGCTGCTGCTAGTATTGTTTGATGGGAGTGGCTTGAAAGTGTCTAGGTCTAGTTTCACCTACTCGCTATTGTTAATACACGATCTGAGAATCCAATGACTCGACCCTTCGGCAACGTACCAATTCATCTGCTTTGTCCCTCACATGCACCATCAAAAAATGCCGCCAAATTGGCGCCCGTGGACGGGACCCAGTGTATGGTTTTCGAGGGGCCAACTCCAGCTGTGGTTTGATGACTAGCTGTGGTTTCTTGTAGGCATTCGGTCTACCGTCAATGCTAACGCTATCCAAATCGAACCGTAGTATCGGTCGCCGGGTCACTGGCGCTTTCCGTGACGTCGCCATTTGGGGTTCTTCGAGAATAGTATGACATCGGGGTAAGATATAAAACCAGGTCTCCAGAGCACCTACTAGGTAGATATCCAGGCAGGTAGGAAGAAATCTCTGCGCATGTAAGGAAGGTGCAAGTGCTTCCCAGTGGACTTCTAGGTGGGCTTCTGGGAAGGAACTCTCGGCAGGGCCACCATTACCCGAAGTGTAGAACATTGGCTATATGTACCCGGAATACACCTAAACACCGCCGTCATGTAATATTTGAGCACCTAACTTGAGTTAAATTGGCTTGAATATGCTGCGCAAAAGTCCAGTTGGAATCCCGAACTCTCCCGAACTCTGCAAGTCATCCATGTTCCCACACAGGCAGAGGGAATGTGAAAATTTTATTGAATCTGTTAGGGTAGTCGAGCTATGGATGTAGCTGCAATCCTAAACAATTAAATGGTTAAAAGCGATCGAAAATGTGAGTTCTTGTGAATGATTTAAGTTGATGAAGCATGTCAACAGTGGGGTGGGGGGTCCTGGTGCACTGCGGTTGCAAATGGTCCGTGCGTGAAGCCAGGGAAGCCCCACCTCGACCAGCAGTGGATCAGTTCCTTCAACTCAAAACTTCCCGCGAATGCCAATCGCAGCACCGCGTCGCATCGCCCAGATCCGCAAATCGCGACGACCTACGACCCGCTCCATCACGGCGCGTCTTGTTGCGTGCCAGCCGCCGCCGAAATACCAGCCCGTTACACGTTCTACAAGATATTGAAGCGTCCGATATTTCACAAATTGATCCGGCATCGCTGCGCCGCGCCCAGTGCGCCAAAATGGCACCACCCAAACCGACTGTCGAGCACACGATCGACCGTACGCCAGAATATGAGAAGTTCATCGAGGAACTGCGCGACTTCCATGAGAAGCGTGGCACTACTTTGGATCCCGAGCCAAAAATGGGAAACTTCACGGTCGACTTGTTAAAGCTCTTCAATTACATTGTGGAGCACGGCGGTTACGACAAGGTGTCTGACGAGAAACTCATGTGGCGGAAGATGTGCGAGGGTTTGGGGTTGATGCGGCATAATGCTCCTGCCGATGCCTATACTTTGAAACAAATCTTCTACAAAAATCTTGCCGCCTACGAGATCAAGACAGTGCACAACAAGGAACCTCCCCCGCCGGAAATTCTCGAGTTTACCACAGCCAAGGGAGGCTCCCTGCTTACTCGTACTCTCGAAACCTTCCACGCCAGAGCGAAAGCCGATCGTGAGGGCTCGAATGAAGATGGGACTCCGAGTAGAGAGCGACGCCCCGAAGAAACTCCCACTTCTGCCCGAGCTTCTCGTGGGCTCCGCGAAGCTCCTGCCCCACGAGTCATCTTTCACCCCGACACTAGCTCATCGCGACCGACCCGCCACGCTTCAGGCCAACAATCTGGGGCGTCCGGATCCGCAGCGCAAACTCCGTCACAATCGCAACAAAACCCACAATCACAGAGCGGTACACCGATCGCAATGCATCAAAGCCACCAACAATCCAATCGTGGGGCTCCCGCGCTGGGCTATAATCCACCCGGGCCCGACATGACGAACCCCCTTGTTCAGAGCTATCAGCCGCAGCCTCCACAGCAGCTGCCCCTCCGTGTTGTCGACACCCCGTCGAGCAATCCAGATTTGTTCGCCAAGAAGCAACGGCTGCTCCATCAACCTGCCGCACCTACTCACAACGCTGCGGCGCTTGTCCGCGCATCTCTTCCTCCTGGTAAGCTCATCGGTGGCATGTTGCGAGTCCTGGTCCCATTGCTTTAACTAACACAATATAGGGACGCTTGACGGCCCTAACATTTACGAGCGTTGCCTTCTGTCTCTACGTTCCGGTATCCAGGCGGAGCAAGCGTTTGGTTTGAATCATTTGGTCAAGATATCCTTCGAGCGTGGCGACAAGTACAAGTTCTCGCAATTCAGTGGCCTTGCTGAGGGTTTGACTGAGTTCGCACTTAGTGTTGGGAATCTGTTTTACGAAGTGGACTGGGTGATCTCGAATGATCCAGAATATGAGGAGGGCGGCATTGGTGAGCTCGACGGCATTAATGGCACCGCCGACATTCTCGACAGAATCGCCCAACTCAAGCCCAAGGACGTTCACGACAACTTCCAACCGGCTGAGTTTACGGACCAGTTGACGTTGATCACTGAAGCCGTTCTGACGATAAGGAACATGGTCATGTTGACCGAAAACGCGTGGTACATTGCCGACTACCCGCCTGTCAAGGACCTGCTCTGCATCCTTCTTCACCTCCCGCAGCTTGACATTGTCGTCGAGCTGAAACACTCGGCTCTCGATATTGCCGAGCAAATCACCCCATACTTGGTTTTGGACTCCGATGACCCGCTGTACCAAACCCTCCTTCTACAGCTGCAGTCATCAGACCGCGGTATCATCCTTACGGCCCTGCGTGCAATCAGCCGCATTGCCATGAATCACCCGACCGAAACGAACAAGCTAGGCGGAGTCCCCGCAAAGACACTCCGCTCCCTCTTGGACTGGCTGATGCTCAATGACGACGAGCTCGTGGATGCCTGTTTGGATTTCCTCTACCAGTACACGGCCATTGTTTCGAACCTCGACGTCATGTTGGAAGGTACTGACGTTGAGCATCTCGTCATTCATCTCGTCCGCCTACTATCTCACGGAGCCAAGCGCGTGCAGCGGGAGCTGGTTGTTAGCGACGCTCGTCTTGTGTATGAGCCAGCCTCGGAAAGGGTCGTCCCTATCCCTAGAGATCTACACGATCGGCTTCTTGCGATGGAAGAACCTGAGCGATGCTTTGCCTGGCTTCGGTGCTTCTTTGAGGAAGACCCCGAGGCTCAGATCACCCAGATCGCCATCTGGCAAGCGTACAATGCATCCTTCCTCGAGTCCCTCAAGCGGATGGGCCGACCCATGATTAACGCGCCGGAGTTCATTCGTCACATAAGCACTGTCCATCAGAACGCCGGGGCCCAGGTCATTAGGGAAGCCAATGGGGAATCGCAGAAGTTCATTATGCGGGGCATCCGTCCCAGGGCGTTCCCCATCGACACGGACGGTCGCGGCTACTTCCAATGCCAGTGGCGCGGCGCTCCAAGCCAGCACATCGGGTGTGGCATGTGGAACACCACAGCCGAGAAGATGTGGCTGCATATCCTCACGGACCACCTCAAAGAGGCTCCTGGTGAGGGAAGCAAGTTCCAGAACCGCGAAGCCGCCTTCGTCTGTGCCTGGGATGGTTGCTCCAAGTACACCCAACCGACGACCCTCTACCTCGCGCAGTTCATGGCCCATGTCAAATCGCATCTCACGGCTGAGGAAGCCCGCCGCGCCACCGAAGTCTCCGCCTCCGCTCCGGCACACCCATCCGCCGACCCCACGACCGGCGCCACTACTTCTCCTTCCAAACAACGCTCCGGCTCCGTCTCTTCCAACACCGCGGCTCCGGTTTTGAACAGCAACACGCGCGTCGTCCGCCCGGCCAAGACGATTTCGCTGATGTACGAGGAGACGGCGTCAGCACGCGACGAGCGCAACCCGCAGGCGCCCCCCCAGGCGGCTGGAATCCCGTTGTCGGCGGCATTGATCCTGAGGAATATCGCGCGAAATGTGGTCAAAACGGCAGCAGAGGAGAAGTTGCGGGGTCAGAAGGCGAGCGGAAGCGGAAGCGGAAGTGGAAGCGCATCAGAGGGCCCTGCGATTGCAGCCGAATCCGATATTTCCAACACCGTGACAATGGAGACAGGCGGCTGGAATGAGAGGCTGTTCCGGCCCGTTATGCCGCGGCTATGGGAGGTGTTTACGGAGAACAGGCTGCTGGCGCCGTATGTGACGAGCCTATTCCAGTTGCTGGATAGGGAGAGGGAGGGGTTCAACTCGAGTGTGTAGATATGTGGGGTTACACGACAAAAGGATGAAAGGAGCGCCAGGAGAGAAGGGACTCCGTTCCATGATTGTTTGTTCTTGCGGGTAGTCTTGTTTGGGATGGGATGGGTTGCGTTGTCTTTTTCCAAAGCTCTGGGCTCTGGGTTTTTCGGAGGTTAGGAATGGGAGGTCAAATGGGGTGGGTTGTCGGTCGACATCGAGTCAGCCCTGTGGCGCGAATCCGGAGTACCTATGTAATGTATGTTTGTCACTAAAATCCAAGGGTATCATGGATGTGATGCCCTGTTTAGGTTGTGTATTTCCAGGTTATCTGGATGAATAAACTTTGAAATCCACCGCCGTGTCCCACCTAGTGTTTTCCTATGCAGTCAGTCCGTTGTCGCTCTCGCTTTGTGTGTCAGCCTTGCGGCGTCCTGTGCTTGTGTCTGGTTTGCCAGCAGGGGTAAGAGGCAAAGATGTCGGGTGGCGGATCGATCTCCACAACCCTGAGCGTCGGGGCAGTTAGACTACTAAGATTTGATGTGGCGTTAGGAAAGGGGAGTTGTATGGAGTTATTTCCTTGGTCTGGCGTGGAACGGGGTTTTTGATCGCCAGTTAGGTTCTCAGGGATGAATTCGCCTCCTAAGTCGTCGTAAACATGGTTGCTGTCGTCGAAGCTATCAAATATGGTATTCCCACGGAGGCGTTTACGTCATGTGCACGCAACGATGGAGCAGGCATGAGTGCAATGTCGTGTGCTAGGGATCACGGAGAACAGTAGGACATGTTTGGTCTTGTATACCAGGGCGATACTCCACAACACCACGACATGCACGACGCAAACAAACAAGAACTCGGCCAAAATTTACGCGTCACGAGACTTACCAAGCCCTTATCAACTCCGACATGTTCCGCCGGCTGTCGTCTAAAAAATACCACCTACATACATACTCGTACGGTGACGTACGATCGATACCGGGGCTATCGGTCCAAGAAGGACTGACCCGGGCCCAGCCAGAGCAAAGAAACGATGTGGTCAGCCGACCACGACGAATCCAACGTAGCGTCAAAACAACGACTAGTTCCCTTCGCTTCGCTTGGCTCTGTCTCCTTGCGACTCACGGGACCAGCCGTCCCTAGGTCCCGCGGCTCCCGGGGCCGCGTGGTGGGAAGCGGGAAGGGAACCGAAGCGAGGCATCGTGAAATGATGGGGGAAGTGGATGTTGCACTTTGTGGCGCCTTACCAAGCAGGTCAAACTAAGCTTACCGATAGGGCTGCAGGCTGGAAGGTACTTACGAGATACAAGCACAGGCGTTGTGGCCTGGGCTTTCTATCCCTTTTCTTCGTGTGTGGAAGGCAATATCAGGGATGTGGAGAGAAAGGAGGGAGTAGAGAGCATGTAGACGCCAGAGTGGACACTCGATAGCCCTCCTGTCCCCTGCTCCTCGGTGTGGCAAAAATACGGAAAAGTCGACAGTGTTCCAGGTGTGAAGCCATCGTGAGATCTGGGGGACAGGGCGTCACGATTGGTGTTACCGGCGGGTCGGAAACAAGGTGTGGCGGACGGGCACGCGGTCTCGCCCTGCCATCGTGGGCCGTGCCTTGGCGCTCACTTTTGCTGCTGCAAGGGGGAAGGGCCGAGAGAGATCGATCGTCAGGCCTCGGTCGATCTGGATGGTCAAGTCTTCCATCGTCGTAAGGATTGGAAGATAGTGGTGAAGAGAAGAGTGAAGATGAGAGGTGCTGAATCGAGGAGGGAGACGCCAAACCCCCCAATTTCCTCTCACTTTGCTCTCTCCCATCAGAGGTGTCTTGGAGTCCAGCTCATCAGCAAGGGTTAAAATGCTGTGGCTCCGAACACCTGCAGTCCACCGATGCAGAACGGGACGGCAGCCGAATTGCGTGAGTGGGGCAAGCGTTCTGGAAGCATGGCAGGGACAACGCTGTCGCGTTCCAGCCCACACACGGGAGCGAAAATCAAAGAAGTTTCGGAAACTTGGAATGGAAACCCTGATGGAGCCTTGTGTTGATGGTGAGGCTCTTTTCTTGTGGGTACAGAGTCTGTCGATGGAGGAGATCGTTCGGGATCTCCGTCAAGACAGCTTTTCCAGACGACTCAGATAGCAAAGTCGGCCCACTGATGACCTCAACATGGGGCCCTGATAAACAGCTCATGAAAAAAAATACAACAACGGCGGAGCCAGATGGATCTGTTCTCTCTCTCTTTTCCCCCCTTTGGTTTCGACGGGTCATCTGACTATTGGGAGATATCAAAAGGGTGGGAAGGAGGTGGGGGTGCGTGGTTTGCGGGAATTGGGATTCGAGGAGTCTGAACAAGGTGACGAAGGGACCAGGCTTGCCAGGTTAGACAAGCACGACAGCGCGGAAGGGACGCCGCTGCTATCTGTGCACCTTGCCCTTTCCGCGAGGGGCATCTTCCCCGTGCTCTAAGAAAGGGGGTTTGGTGGTGTTGTTGTTGCTGGGCAGCTCCTCCGATGTCCGGCAGACATATGGAGTGTACATAGTAGTGTACAAAGTCGCGATCGGTAGACGTTTCGAGCGAGCGAGTGGCCAGGTTGCCAGGGCTCAAAGTTTCGTTCCAGCGACACGGAGCCGTGGACGAACCATCTGTTGGGTTGCAGTTCGAAGCTGCACAGCTGCAGCTGCAGGCATTCCCCCATGTTCCCGGGGCAAGTCCCGCGGCCGAAGCTTGCCACCCCGGTCTTAGATTTCTGGGGACTGTTCCAGAGCTCCCTGGCACTGCCCCTGATCTCCGAGTCAAGAGCGGTCGGGATTCGGAACCCAGGCGAGCAACGCAGTCGGGGTGGCCACATGACCTTCAGATTTTTCTTGACCTGCAGGGTCAGGTACTTCGGTACTTGGTACGTACCGCAATTAATCTTTGACCCCCTGTCTCCGCATGGCTGGTATCAGATTCTCTTGCCCTTCAAGTGAGGAACTTTACAAACCATTCAACGTCAACGTTATCGCGCATTATGCTCTGACAGCACCAAAACACTGCTCGGAGCAATTTTGGTGGTTTTAGTCAATTGGGTGATTGGATTTCATGCGATTGTCTAACTACAACCCCACCCTATCCTCGGAGAGAGAGACAACTCCTCCACCCGGCCAAGCTACTTTCCCTTTTCATCACCTCCAGATCACAATCTTGGTGCGCGACGAGCTGTTTCTAGGTGGACGCCCAGACACGACAGTCTTCGGAACGCTACAGTACCTGATATTGCCTAATGCAAGCGCAGAAAGCGCGTCCCAAAAACATTACAATGCAGGGGATCTGTCCGGCTCAGAGCGACTACACTACTTGTAACTCCCAGCCGCCGCTCACCGCCTGCGGCGGAGAGTTACCACGAGTAAAAAGATGGCGGACCAGACGGACCAGACGGATGGGAGAAGGTTTCCGTTGGTCATTGTTTCTGGGTACGGGAGAAAGTACACCGCCGGTGAAAGATGGGGAACGAAAAGTCGATGACAAGTTGTCAATTGCCAAATTGCATCTTTGCCCCCCACGCGCGGTGTAAACGTCTTCGCGCCAAGCCGTTTTTCGTGTGGCTTCTGCATTGCAACCCCATGCAGCTGCGGGGTGTGTAACTCTCGAGTTTGGCCAAGTGGGACTCGCTGACAAGAAGCCCGCGCTAACCTGGAAGTCTTGGCATCGCTACAGTCAGGTCAATGGCAACAACAAGCTTCCCCCCCGCCACAACACTACGAGGAACATGTTGATGAGGTGGTTAGGTACGAGATTGACGAAAAAATTGGACTGGCTCTCCAGTTGTTATCTCGCCTCTGGGGACGAGGGCAAGGTGAAACCCACACAACACGGCCCGACACAGGATCGGGTCAGGGATCCGGCAGCGCCCATTGCTGATCAACCACTCAGTCAAGGCCAATTGCGCACGCGAAGTGTCTGCCTCTCGACTGTCCCCGGAGGATGTGTGAGATGAGATTCTTCTCTTTTCTTTTTAGCGAAGATTGATCAGATTGATCGGCCAGCCCTGCCAAATTTCCCCGCTCCACTTCCCCAGTCAAGTTAAGCACAATTGCCCCAAATTGCTAAAGCACCGGGGGGTTGGAAAAACGGGAGATCTGAGACTTGCCTGTTTGGACAATAACTATCTTAGATGTGTACCTGGGTACTTAAAAGGGAATTCATCGGCGCGTTCCCACGCGGCCACCCACGCCGCAAACGCTTTGCAGCACAGCAACACAGCAATGGCTGCGGGCTGTGAAAACACTGCTGGTCTTGTGACCACCTCTCAATCTCTCGGTCCCACAAACTCACTTCACCGCCCACTCTTGATCGCGCTCGTTGTATCCTGATGGTTGGACTGCGGATTGTCCAACGGATGATCCTACAAGGGCCGAAGAGGACATAAATATCTGGCGGAAACCAGCCCAAACCCATAGCTGAAAATTGTAACTATCGACAACAAACACGTTGCAACACTACAGACAAAAAAAACACCTAACTTGTCTCTTGACAACAATATTCCCTCCACTCTCCCAAGGTATGTGGAACCGTTGATAAAGCTGTGGTTCTTTTGTTGGTATTCGGTGGCCAAAAGCAAGGCAGTTGGGTGGAGGCCGGGGTTTCTGCCGAAATCCATAGTCTCCAGCTCAACGGCATCGAGGGGGGCGGGAGGAGGGGTACTTCGGACACCCCGTTCCCCGTAAAAATGGGATCTGAGCTGCGCAATGGAGCTCCCTTCTCTCCAAACCCCCTTTACCAAGCTCAAAACACACCTCGGAGAGCGGCCCCGTGCTGACTTTTCTTTGGCGGTAGACTTTTTTTGGTTTGACGCATCCGCGAGCCAATTCCCGTCGAATAGACCCCCATCAAGAACCGTCGTATCCACCGGTATTTGTTTGCGAGCCGTCTGTGCAGGAACCCACCCATCCATACCCGTCCCATACCTGCAGATCTGGCACACCCAGGATTGCATTGCGTCAAAAAAAGAGCGATCTCGACTCGTGTCCGCCACTCTTCTGGACCCGCCGACCCCAATTCGCCTCATCCCATCTCCGCCGTTGTTTCCTCGCTCCCGGTGTGCCCTGAGAAAATCCCCGGTACCCTGACTGCCTCAGCCGCCAGGAACATCCGTTGTCCCAGCTCGCCTCCTCGACTTTCAAAGAAGAACCTCTTCTATAAATTCCGAGCCTGACGGTCTCTCGACGCTGTCAGGTTTTTGCCGTCTCACACGCAGTTTTGTGGTCGCTATTAAGGAGCCCTGGTACCTTCGTCGTGCCTTGATATTCCTCACTCACCCTTCACTTACACGCCAAACCCACGCTCGCCTCCTTTTTTCCCCGTTCTTTCCTAAGAAACAACGGAAAATTCTTTCCGCCTCATCGCCTTAAGGACCGATCCATACCTTTGTTTAACGTCACCGACTTCTAATTCCTCCTTCCTCCCTTTTAATTCTTCTTTCTTCAACCACCCACGAACAACCGTGCCAAGCCTCTCTCGACCCGACTTGTTCTCCTTCATAAATCAACTCAAACTACACAACCTCGATCCTCGCGGTCCTTAATCACCTCTTTTATTCACCCCTTCAATCACACATTAATCACAATGAACGCTGCTGTGCGTCTCACTGCTCGCGCGGTCCCGCGCATGGGTTCTCTCACCCGCCCGGCTATCGCCCGCAACGCCATGCGCCCCATCATCGCCCAGCGCGCCGCCTTCTCAGTCACTAGCCGTGCCTTGAAGTCCGAGGTCATTAAGGAGACCGAGGTCCCTGTCACGGTCTACTCGCCCGACCACAAGGGTGTCGCGTCCGGCAACCAGGCTGGTCACTTCAACATTCCCGTTAAGAACGGGGCTGCTGAGGCCGCCGCTGCCGAGGAGGAGCTGGAGATCGTCACACCCCTTGAGGACAAGGTCTACGACCAGCTTCCCCGTACCATGCAGAAGATGAGTGTGCATGGGAAGGTCATCATCATCACTGGGTAAGTTGCCCATCAAGCACTCAGACAATCAATCGCCGAAACCACATTTGCTAACCCATTAATCAGTGGCGCCCGTGGTCTTGGAAACCACATGGCTCGCGCTTGCGCAGAAGCTGGTGCCAAGGCGATCGCCATCTTCGACGCGAACCAGGATCTCGGCGATGAGTCCGCCGCTGAGCTTCACCAGAAGACCGGCCTCCCCGTGTCCTTCTTCAAGGTCGATGTCCGCGATGGCAATGCCATCAACGCGGCCGTCCAAAACGTCGTCGACCTCTATGGCCCTCCCGATGTTCTTGTCAACTCGGCTGGTATCGCCGACTCCAACATCAAAGCGGAAACCTACGACTCTGCCATGTTCAGGCGCCTGATTGATATCAACCTGACGGGCTCTTTTCTCATGTCCCAGAGCGTGGGCCGCGCCATGATGGCTGCCGGAAAGCCGGGTTCTATCATCCTGGTTGCTTCCATGTCCGGTTCCATCGTCAACTACCCCCAGGAACAGTCCTGCTACAACGCCTCCAAGGCTGGTGTCATCCAGCTCGGCAAGTCCCTCGGTGCCGAGTGGGCCAAGCATGGCATTCGCGTCAACTGCATCTCGCCTGGTTACATGGACACCGCACTGAACAAGGTCCCCGCCCTTGATGCGCAGAAGAAGATCTGGAAGTCGCTCACCCCCCAGGACCGCCTGGGCAACGTTGACGACCTCAACGGCCTCTGCGTGTTCCTCGCGTCTGACGCCTCGGGCTTCATGACGGGTGCCAACGTCATCATCGACGGTGGCTACACCCTCTACTAAGTCACGACTTGCGCGTCGTGATCTTCCGGGAAACAATAACACTGGGATTTAGCATTAATTAATGGCTCTGCGGGATACCCCTATAGACGGCTTATTGGGATCGGATTTTTCGGGCTTCCTCCAACAATCAGGAATGGGTTGTTTCTTCACAGTGGTCGGGAAGGGTAATCGGGTGGTCTTGGGCTTGCAGCACTCGCAGCGAGCAACATCTGTGTGTGGCTCACGACCCAATGACTTTTCCTTTTTCTCTGAACATTGCATGATCTTCGGGAGAGTTTTCACTTCTTACAATGGCTCTGGGTTATGATTCCTTGATTTCTTTTTATTATTACATCGCCGGGATGGCATCTGGGACAAGTGGGCGGCGTATAGCGAGGTTCGGAAATCGAACAATGTATTTAACGGTTTTACGAAGGCTTGGGGGTGGGCACAAAAGCCTTTGCAGATTCTAATGAAATCGAGGTAATGCAATTGATCCTCACAAACAAAACTCTTTCGCCGTTCCTCTATGGTGACTTGAATCGTGCTATGGGAACAGGAACATCCGTGTCTCAAGACGCGCCATGTTCGCGTTTGCGTAGACCGCGTTCTTGCCTCGGCTTTTTAGTTTTCCAACGTCCTCTATCAACACCTACTTAGAGGATCAAGGGACGTTAAGAGGTTGCCACAGACAGCTTTTGGTTTCATCGCGTGACGTGTCTCGCGCCTCGCTCCTTCCTCCTCCCTCGTTCTTTCCTCCCTTACCACCAGATTAACTAGGTAGTTCCATGAACTTTCCACGAAAAACAACCTGGAAGTTTGTTTACACCGAAATTGTGGGAAATATCAAAAAAACTTCTCACGGGGTGGAATGACTATCTATATATCTTCTGTGAGGTCAATTTAAGGTTTTCCCAACCCTCGGGGGTCTTCAACCACAAGGCTTCTACCCTCGAGGATATTCCCCGCCCCGGTCATTCATCCCATCCCGTCAAATGTTTGGCTCCAAGCAGCCGACGACGTCTGTCCCGCTTTACTCAAGGCATCTGGCAGAGCCTGTCTGGGTTGCCGGCTACAGAACCTGTCTATCGCGGGCGCTGTGGGACCCTAGATGTACGTGTGGGACGTGATTTTCGTGAAGGCTGGCTTACAAAGATCCAAGGGGGCTTGTCTAATTGCTTAGAAGTATTATCTTTACTACTTGCTCTGTAGCTTATCTCTCCTTTCTTCTCTGGCACCGCTCTCGGACGATTGCTAGGTTGTTATTTTGGTTTGCTAAGGGATGATTACTTGGTCACCGGGTAATACACATACAAAGCTGACAAACTCTAAAAACTCTTTGTGTTCTGCCCAGCCAACTGTTTTGTTAAAGTTTGGGTGTATTGGTGACTATCAAGCTAGTAATCGTTTCGATGGAAGGTAAAGCTGCATCTTCCCTCGTCCAGCAAACCCCCAAGCATCAACAGGATGAGCAACACCAACATGTGTATGGAAACGAACACTCATCATGAAGAGAGTGTGCCCGTATGTAGGCAGGAAATATGCAGAGAACAGCCCAACAACCAAGTTTGCACCTGACACAGACACATCACAACTTGCTGGTATTTGTGATCTCGATTTGCTTCCTAACACGGCACACAAGCCGAAGAATTAGGAAGATATGACAGCCCCTGCCAAGGCAAAAGAGTCCCTATGAAGCACACATTCTCTCCCATTTTTCACCACCGCTGTAGTCCCCCATCAAGACGTAATCAAGAGCCCATCCGAGATGTCAAGGACGGTGACACTCAAACCAAAGAAAGCCGTAACTACTGACACTAAGGTCAACCCGCCAAAGAGGGCAACAAACCCCAAACAGTGCGGAGGGAGTATACCTGCGTTGTGGGCCTAGTATCTTTAAGAGTTAAGATCTTGAATGTCCCTTTGAAACCCCAATCGACATCAATCTATCAATTAGACAAGTGCCTAGTTGGGCAATACGAAACAAACAGCCAACAAACAGGAGTAGGTAGGCGCACTTAGACCACGCTAGATGGAATTGGGGGGAATTGTACCTAGCAAATGGAAAAGGAAAATCCGCAAAGTGATGTGTCAATGCCACATCCCTCCTCCGTTACCGGGCCATGTCTTGTTTGTTTGCCTGTCTGCTAGGTATCTGACTTGATTGTCCCTCTACAGCTCATCCACCCATACAGCCATTCATTCATCCACTACGCGTGCTGTCTACTAGCCCTGTACGATCCGCAACTGTTTGCTGCCAAATGATAACTAACTGATTTAGCGATGGCCTTTGCAGAACACAATAACTTGTCCACCCCACCATAAATCCCTTAATGATCCACCCAAAAATTAGAGAAAAAATGAAAAGCCAAAAAAAAAGATCTGATATCGTGCCGGTGCTTTCCTTTCCCTTTACTTAAGAGATAAAGTGAGCTTGATAGATGAGGTGAATTTTCCCCCTTTTTGTTGATATGGTATGTATGCTTGTTCGCCGGGTGTGTGTGACTTGAATGGATACAAAAGGAAACTGCAAGCGGTTGGCAATGCAAGGGCGGCGCGGTTTGAGCTTTGGGCGTGTGTTTGCGAAGAAAGCGTTCGTCAATCCCCTTATCTACTGCCCCTTGCGAGCCTTCTCCTGGGCCCTGGCCTCCCGCGCGGCCCGCACCAGCGGTGAGAGAGTGGAGAGGTCGACACAGGATTTCATGAATTCGTGCTACACACAACATTAGCAATGCTTTCTCAGCAGGAAGAAAAAAAGGAGGGAAGGGAGACCGGGAGAAAAACGTACCCTCAACAAGTCATGGGCACTGGCCCGCTTCTCAGGGTCAACCTTTAGCGCAAAGTATAGGAAGTCGCGGAAAACAGGCGACAGCTCCTGCTCGTTTTTAATCTGGGGCGTCCCGTGAGTAGCGATCAGCCACAGAGCGCGCAGCGGTGACTCGGTGAGATAGGGAGGTTCGCCCTCGATCATCTCGATGGCCATGATGCCTAGCGACCAAATGTCGACCTTCCGGCCGTACTCCTTCCGCGTAACCACCTCTGGGGCCATCCAATACGGCGTGCCGACCATTGTTGTACGCTTGTTCTGGGCTTCGTTGATCGTTGCACAGAACCCGAAATCGGCTGTGGGGTGGGAGAGGAAGGATGTGTTAGCAAGGTGATGAACGGTTTTAACCACTAGGGGAAAATAAAAGGGGAAAAAGAGAGACGGAGAAAAGAATGAGACATACTGAGCTTGATGTTGCCCTCCATGCTAAGCAGGATATTGTCCGACTTGATGTCTCGGTGGATGACGCCCTTGGAGTGCAGGTGCTGCAGGCCGCGGAGGGTTTCTCTGCATACTGACGCAATCTGCCCCTCAGTCATGATGTTGAAAGTCACAACGTCGGTCAAACTGCCACCTTCCATAAACTCCATGACAACCCACAATTCGCCCCCGCATAGGTAGCTGTCGATAAAGTTGACAATGTTGGGATGCGAGCTTTCCTTCATGACCAGGATTTCGTTGATAATCAGGTCCTTCTTGGGCTGCTGCTCTAGGTTCATCTGCTTGATGGCCACCAACCGGTTGGTTCCCCTCTCGTGGCCCGTGTACACACCGCCGGATGCGCCCTGGCCGATCTTGGTAAAGCCGCGGTAGACTTCCCTCGGGTCGCCTTCGGAGCATATCCTCTTGAGGGCGGCTACGACATCAACACCGTTGCTCTGCCGTGGCCGGTGCCGTGGCCTCGAGCCCGGTTGCGCAAGCCTAGGTTGTTGCCCCTGTGGTACCCGATTACCTCCGTTTGGATCACCCATCTGCGGGTGCTGCTGGTGCGAGTGCTGTGCAGCTTGCGGGTTCGGCTGTTGCCTCTTGCTTGGCTGCCGCCCTAGCTGGCCACTCATGGCGGCCTGGGCTTGGGCCATAGCCTGTTCCTGCTGCTGCTGCAGTAGCTGCTGCTGGTAAACCGCCGCCTGGCTGGTCGGTGAGGTGACTGAGGGGGAAGGCTGGGAGGGTATATAGGGCGATGTCCCGTTTGCTCGCGAGTTGGATCGTGACCTGTGCTCTTCGGGCAACATCGGCCCATTATCTTTGGGCAGATAAGAAGGTGAAACATCGTCGCCGGGGGGTGGCATTCCAATACCAGAGTCCATTGTTGGATATGCCCCCTGGGTCCTCGTCGATAGACTGGTTGGGGGCTTTGGTGCGGGGCGGCTCGGCATGAGGTTGATGTCTTTGCCCGGCCCAAGATAGCCCTTGGGGACCGGAGGAGGCGCGCGGGGGTTCTCGAAACTGCCTTCGTGGGCGACGTTGGGAAATCTCGGGCTCGCAGGGGGGCTGATTAACGGGGACATTGCACCGTAGCCCGATTGGAGGAGATTCGGAGAAGGGGTCGTCGCTGATAGTGGGGTCGTGGCGAGCCCGCGGTAATCTGCTGCCCGAGCATCGTGAAACTTCTCCAGCTGCTGGTCCTCTTGCGGCCTTTCCTGGGTTTCCTTGTAGAATGTCAAGACGTCGACGAGGATCTGCGGGTGTTCGCGGGTGTCCTTCTCCGTAATCCCGCTCTCGTTGATGAGTCGTTGCCATTCTTTAGGCAGCCCCTGTTGGAGGGTTAGCAGGCGCATTCCATTCATCATCTCTCGCAATTCCAAGGGGTTTCCCATACCGTAAACTGGCCCGTCGAGCTGTCGTATCCGACGTGTGTAAGGTGAACCGGGTTCTCCGGTGCTGAAATCAAAGGCTTCTTGGGTGAGCCAACTAGGCTGTTCATGAAACCGGAGAAGCCCGACTTCTTTCTGAGCACACTCGGGAGCTTGCTCTCCCTCGACTCGTCCGAATAGCGCTTGTGGAGGCCGGCCCCATCGGCCTTGGCTGCTGTGGTTGCCGCGGCAGCACCGCCCTTTTCGCTTAGGATGGGCAGGTCGCCGGCCGGGAAAGTCGCCGACTGGCGGAGCGGCGGCGGCGAGTGTCCCATGGTTCGCGTCCCGGGGTCCGCGCGGGTTGCTAATGGAAGGAGGGGCTGTGGGACACGGGTGTGGTTTGGTTTGGTGTGGCTGTAGTTATCGCCGGGTTTGCTGCTGACGTCGTTTCTCCCGCGACTGCTCTGGCTGCCGCTGTCGCTGTGGTCGTGGTCGTGGTCCTGGATCGGAGACTTGGTGGCGGCAATGCGGTCGAGGATTGCGGTGCCGTCAAAGGGGGCGCCAATGAGCTCGTCCGAGGTCTTGGAGCTGAGGGGCTGGAGCACGTCGGCCGGGACGGATCGAGGTTGCTGCTGCTTCTTCTGGTGCTGCTTCTGGCGCTGCTGCTGCGCGTCAGCTTGGGTCTGCAGGGTGCGGTAATGCCCGTGCGACGAAGCAGACAGCGCCGCAGACGTGCTGGCGGGAGCAGCAAGGGTGGTGGTGGTGGGCACAGCGGGCGAGGTGTGCGACCGGGATGATGTGAACGAGAACGCAGGCGAGGGTGCGGCGGGGAAGCGTGGCGAGAATTCAGATGTGGCCGAGGTAGGCGTGCGGGTGCCGTGGGGAGCGCTGGGGGCGCGGCGTAGGCTGGTCGAGCTTCGTTCACTTCCTAGAGACTGGGCATCAACACGGCCGTCCGAGTTGGTGCTGTATCGGTGGGAATGGTGAGAGTGCTGCGAGTTGGAGAGTTGCGGGTGATAGTGTGCAGAAGATGGTGGTGGCGGCCTCTTAGTGAGCCTGCGACGCTGCTGCTGCTGCGAACTAGCGCTGGAACCACCTGCTGTTGCTGCTGCGTTCTCCATTTCACGGCCCTCAACGACCAAGAAAGTAAGAGACCTAAGACAAAATGCCAAAGGAAAAAAAATTAAAACGTACTGTGGACAATTTCTGGGAACCAGACAAAGCTGCTGGATGGGTGCCGGGGTAATTGAGGCACCGAGAAGAGGGTCGCAGTGAGCAAAATTGCGTTTCCTCTCCCGTTCGTCGTTCCTCCTTCTTGATCTCGTCCTCTGCTTGGTCCATCCAAGTTGCCCGTTCCCGTCGAAGATGCTGGGCCTCCGGGTGTGGTATTCAGTGGGGCCCAGCATGATTGGCGTCTGCACGGCCGCTGGGTAAAAGGAGCAAGGAAAGCCACCCACACACCACCACAGTGCGGCTTACAGCAGTTAGAAGCTGGCACTGTGGCTGCGAAACGGTGGTTCCCGTCACGGGCCCAGCAGGATGCGTTTTCGCCTTCCGCCTCTGCAAAAATGCAACAGCTTCAAGGTGTCTCCAACACGGCCAAGCGTTTGGTTCACAGTCCGAACGCCCACTAACAATGCGACGAAACAGCAGGACGAAAGACCTTGAATACTATGCTGAGAGCTAAGTGCCTGTTTGAAACGATGCACACAACACACAAGCGCGCGCTCTCCTTGTCGCAAGGCGCTGTCACACCACCATGCCTGAGTGGCTTCCGGGCGTCCATTTCGCTGGCTGCGGATGCTTGAGTGGTGAAGCTTGCAACGCCGCACCACTGCTCGAGGGGGCCGTTGTGGAGGGGGCCGGCCCTGCTTCCGGGCCTCTGCCCCGGGTCCCCTGGCAAGCATCCCAGTGCTTGTCTTCGAAAAGGAACATGGGGAGAGATAATTAGTTATGCAACATCCATGGTCCGAGGGAGGATTACTAGTTGCTTCCTTTGACTTTTTCTCTTCGGTTCTGGACCACCCCTTTGACCCCCGAAGGTTGGCAAACAAAGATAAACAAACTCACGAAGCACAGGCAACCTGTTACAGTATGTATCTCTCTGCCCGTGGTTAGGAATGGGCTTTCCATGGCATCTGGATGGGCTCGCTGGGCAAACAGGATGGAACCAAGGGCCTGGTGGGGCTAACCGCCGTCCGAGCGGGACGACCTCAGGGTCAAATGTCCTGGTGGGGTCTAAACGGACCTCAAACGGTACGAACGGATGCTGGAAGAACGGCGGTGCGGGTGTTGTTGCACTTGTAACTACTGTGGTAGGCGACATGGATAAACAATATACTGAATTCGAAATCCATTAGAATCGAGAGAACTTTCATCACAAAGCAAGGCGGTAGGTAATCTTGAAGCCTACTTTTGTTGCCTTCAATACCAACAAGCGCCGCGATGCGATCGACGTTCGGCTGAAAAGAACCGTTCTCTGGCCCATCTTGGGCGAGTTTAGACCCCACCCTCCGTTTCTCTCTCGAATTGGCAGACGACCGTCTCTCCGCTCCTTCCTGGGAGCGGGGCAAAAGCTCTGGCCAAGTTTGTTTCCGCTGCCCTGGTGCTCTCGACTTTTGAAGAAGCCGCGATGCCCCGGTTGCGAAGCGAGAGGATAGCGTCATACTCGCCGCTTTCTGCTCACTTTGAAGGTTTAGAAGAATATTCAGGGACCAAAGGCAGGGAAGAACATCCGTACGGCGATGACGCACCCCAGGTTCGGATGGCGGTGTTCCCAAGTGAGCGGAACTACAACTAGGAAAGCAAACGAGCTGTTTTCTTCGCAACCCCCCTTTCCAACGGCTCTGCATGCACATGCGGCCATGTTCGCTTTGCCGGCCTACGGCCCAAATCCACTTCCCGCGGACGGGAGTGCTCACCTGCCGCCCACAGACCAAGGTCAGTGCTGGGGCTGACCAAGAGTTTTGTTTTGAACTGGTAATGCGAAGGCCGTGGGTATCAACACCCGCGTACACGTTAGAAAGTGATTGGCATTCTGTGTAGCGTTTGGCGAAACACCGTTGTCCACCATCGCCATTGAACGCAAGCTGCGATCCCGCCTCTTTGCCACCACCTTCATGCTCACTCCCCATATTGGCCCAATTACGCACTGTACTCGGCCCTTCTTGGCCATCCGAAGAGAACAGAGGTCATTTGCATAACCCCCCCTTTCCAGATCTTTCATCTTCCCAATCCGCCCAGTCGATTACCGAGTGTCGACCATCGAGATGGTTACTGATAACTTTACGGGCCGTCGGTCATGGGGCGAGGCGCCGCCCGCCATGATAACAGAGGGTCAAATTCTGTGGCTTGGCACACCATTAGGGAAAGCACATGCAGCACATGCACTCGCCGTCGTCTTTGGACGTTGAACATGTCGATCTTCTGTCTGCCGTGTGCCCTATTATAGCTATGGGGAAGATCTTGACCCAGGATCTGCTGCTTGTGGTCCGCACAGTCGTTGGCACGTTGAAAAGGGAAGAGAATAGTTAACCCTAACCCCCAAGCGACTGGCTTTGTGTATGGTTTTCTCGGCTCATTCTCTCCCACGCTGTAAAACGTGCCACTGTGAGACGTCGTTCTGTCGAGAAGGACATGGCATGCGGTGAGACCTAAGTTGTTATGGGGTAATCAATTGTCATCGTCGGATTCGGAACGAGGATACTGAGCGCTGTAGTCGTGATCCGCCTTCTCGTTCCGAGCGCTTTTGCCATGTCCTGGAGACCTAACAAAAGGGATGCATGCGAGTCTGCAACACAAGAGCCGCAACTAGGTCCCCGAAATGTCTGGAAAAGAGTTTGGAAGCGTATAGCGGCGGAAATATAAACATGCAGCTTGCTGTGAACCGCATTTAAAACGTCTTTGAGTGAATAGTAGGTGCATTGGAACTGACAGAAAACTATCTAGGTAGTGTTCAAAACATGCAATGCGATTTGTCCAAACCTAACATTAGTGCGGCTGTCAGTTCCTTCCATAGGTACCTAAGTCGTCAACAAGTCATAGGCCGTGTAGAAATATCTCCAGACATTACTAGCAAGTTCTACTCACTGCACGCACATGGGGAAAGCGTCAATTTCAGTTTTACTGCTCTGCTACAGGAGCTGAACCCTTGATCGTTGAATTTGACACGTATGGATGGCACCTAGATTTAAGGTTTGTTCTGTGCTGAGAAGCTCTACAGCTGGTGGGGTTGCTTGGCGTGGCCGACGGGCAGTGGCCGTGCCAAGACCTTGCTGTGCGGGCGCCCCCAACATTTTTTGGAGTACGTACGACGTTGCAACTCCGCGAACCTAATAAATCCGCCTGTCATCCCGAACCTAACGCCTGACTAGAACCTTCACGACTCCTTAGCTTTAACAGGTAAGTCTCATCAGCACAACCCTTTCGAACCTCTGTGCCAATTCCTATAAATACGACGGCCCTCCCCCCATTCAATTGACCGTTTTGCGCTTCTCAATCCCGCACTTGTCTCTCGACTCCTAAGGTGTCTCTTTGACAAATCGACTCCTATCATTCTCTAACATTCTGGACTCAACCAGCATCCACACCCACTCGATCAGACCTCGACGCAGCTCGACTTCATCGAACCCTCTCCCTCTGCCGCTCTCTCTCGGTTTCTACTAACGGTACCTCTACAATGTCGTCCAGCACCGCTTCGAACGACTTCCCGGAACTGGGCAGCGGCCCCAAGCCTGTCGCCAATGTGGCCCCTGTCTGGCTTGCCCGGACTCCTGAGGCGTCTGCGCCCGGCTCCGGCACCGCAACGCCCGCCCCGGAGACTGTGGCCGCTTCGACAGCCGCAACCGCTCCGAGCCTCTCAATCCCGGGCCAGCACAAGGAGTATCTGCTTCTGCACCCTGACGACATTCTGCCCCGCGAGCAGTTGAAGCGTCCGATCGCGGATGTTATCAAGGACTTCAACCGCAAGTCGCGTGCTCAGATCAAGGTTATTCCCCATGCAGAAAACATGCTCAGAATCGAAGCCACCGGTCCCAAAGGCGAATCCACCACCCAAACCCTGAAGGACTTTGTCGGCCTCGTCGGCGCCAAGCTGAAGCTCGATCTCGAGGTCCCCCGCTGGGCACGGCCGCACATTATTGGCAGGGGTGGTGCCACCATCAAGCAGATCCAGGATAAGACCGGTGCTCGTATCCAAGTGCCTCGGGAAGATGGCCAAGCCGCGCCCGAGGGTGAGGACGACGAAGAACTGATCAAGGTCATCATCGAAGGCAACACCCAACAGGCTGCCCATGCCCGCAATCTGATCTACGAAATCATGGGCGAGCGTGCTGGCACCGTCAGCCTCTCCGTCAAGGACGTGCCGGCGGAGTTCTACCCTTTCATCGCCGGCCCGGACAACGAGAAGCTCAAGCTTCTCGAGGAGGAGCACCACGTTACGATTAAGCTACCGACCGCCCGCCCTTTCTCATCAGCACCACCCGCCCGGTCTGAGGAGACCGGTAACCCCGTCTTTTCCTCGGCAGCCGACAGCGCCATCCAGGTGCGCGGCGACCGCTACGCCACCAAGAACGTGCGGACCAAGATTGATCAGCAAGTTCAAGAGCTCCGCAACCAACTGACCCTAGAAATCGTCCAAATCCAACATGGGCGCCACCAGTTTATCATCGGCAACAGGGGCGTCTCCATGGACCAGTTCTTCCAAGAGACTGGATGCACTATCGTTTTACCCGAGGACGTGGACGAGGACGACGTCTACATCGTTGGGCCGCCCTCTCAAGTCGCGGCCGGTGTACAGAAAACCATCGACCTCGCTATGGGAATGCAGTGCTCCAACATCGACATCTCGCGCTTCCACCGTCAAGCCCCCGGCGGTGCGGCGGTTCACGCGCGCAACGTCACTCGTTATCTCCAGCAGAAGCGCGAGCTGGAGCGCGTGGGCAACCAACACGGTGTGCACTTCAACACCCCGTATTCAGAGCAGGGCGCCTTGCCCTGGGAGATCTATGCCCGCGACGGTTCAGCCATCGTCAAGGCCCAGTCTGAGGTCAAGTCGTTGGTAGATGCGCACCCCCCGACCCGAGTGGCTACCGTTGCCATCGACCCGTTCTATCACCAGTACGTGCGCAAGGAAGTAGCGCCCTATGTGCGCCAAACCTTTGGCGTCCACGTCGTCGTTCCCGAGGCTGCCGAAGCCAGCGCCCCTATCCTTCTGGTGTACGAGCGCGCGTCGGGTGCCGATGGGTACCAAGTCGCCCGCGAGGCACCGAAGCGGGAAGACCTCCCTGACATCCAGAAGGGACTCCAAGGCGCCCAAAGCCATATCCAAAGCCTCCTGAGCGAACGGGAGCCCATCTCGTCGAAAACGATCGAGGTGCCTGTCAAGTGTGTCTATCCTATTGGTTTATACCCAATATTTCTTGGCGAACAGGTCTTCTAACTTGTTCTTCCCCAATAGGTTCCATTCGCGACTCCAAAAGTTCATCAAGAACGAGCAAGACGCCGCTCAGTCGACCAACGGCATTCGCGCCCGGGTGTCGAACACCGGCGAGTCCGTCCACATCCGTGGTCCTACCTCGGTGGTGGATTCGCTCGTTGCCAAGTGCGTTGCGTTTGTCGAACAAGAAAAGCAGGACGAGACCGAACGCGGTCACATCACCGAGTTCGACTTCCCGCAAAAGTATGCCAACCACCTGATCGGCAAGGGCGGCAGCAATATCAGGGAACTGCGGGAGAAGTTCGACGTCGAGATCACAGTCAACGACGGCAAGGTGCAACTCAAGGGCCCCAAGGCTAAGGCCGAGGCGGCTAAGACACACATCAACTCCCTCGCCCGCCAGCTGCAGGACGAGGCAACACATATCGTCAAGATCGACCCCAAATTCCATCGCGAAATCATCGGCGCACAGGGTGCCCAGATCAACAGGCTGCAGACCCGCTACAAGGTCCTCATCTTCTTCCCGAGAAACAACAATAAGAACAACAAGGACGACGAGTCTGCTGACTCAGCCAGCGAAGCCGGGAAGCCCCGCCGCCAGCAGGCCGCCGACGAAGTCATCATCCGTGGTCCTAAGCGGGGCGCAGACGAGGCTCGCGACGAGCTGCTATCACTCCTCCAGTACCTGAAGGATACGTCGTTCACGGCTACTGTGACGGTGCAGAAAAAGCAGCTGCCTTCCCTAATCGGCTCCGGCGGTGCTGTCCTAGAGCAGCTCCGCCAGTCGACTGGGGCTAAGATTGACGTTCCCAGCGCCAAGGAGTCGACCGAAGAGTTGGTCGATATCCAGATCAAGGGTACTAAGGCCGAGGTCGCTGCGGCTAAGAAGGTCTTGGAGGAGAAGAAGGCCATTTTTGATGATACCGTCATCAAGAGGATCGAGGTGCCGCGGAAGTACCACAGGAGCCTTATTGGCGCTGGAGGTAAGTTGCATTGTCTAACCCTTCCACCCTCCAACAGTCATTAGGGGCTGTAAACTAATCTTGCTTTCAGGTGCTACTCTTCGCGACATTGTCGTTAAGGCTGGCGGCTCCGATGACCAGCGCGAGCTGGCACGTACTATCCAGTTCCCCAAGCAAGACGCCGATGGCGATTCGATCAAGGTCGAGGGCCGTAGCGAGATTGTGGACAAAATTGTGGCCCGCATCGAAGCCATCGTTGCGGAGCGTGAGAGTCAGGTGACAGAATCCGTGGAGGTACCGGTCGAGAAGCACAGGTCCATCGTGGGCCGCGGCGGCGAGACCAAGCGGGGTATCGAGGAGCAATTCAAGGTCTCGATCGACGTTCCTCGTCAAGGCAGCGGAAAGACGAGCGTCAAGATTGTCGGTCAGCAAGCCGACGTCGAGAAGGCCAAGGCCCATCTTGAGGAGTTCACCAAGGAGCAGCCGGGCGAAACAGTCCAAGTGCCCCGCGCTCTGCACCACATCGTCTCCAACAACGGGGGGATCTTCCGCAAATTCCGCAACGATTTCGGCATCACCGTCGACCACGCCGGCCAGGCCGTTCCTCCCAGGCCCGCGGCCCCCAGCAACGCCCGCTCCACCAACGGCGGTGCTCTGCCTCTAATCACCGACGACGAAGACACCGCAGCGGACGTGCACTCCTGGAACATCGTCGAGCAGGGTTCCTCCTCCGACGCCGAAGATGGCGACATCCCCTGGGTCCTCCGCGGTTCGCCCGAAAACATCGAAAAGGCCAAGAAAGCCATTCAAACCGCCCTCGACCAAGCCTCCAAGCAGACAGCAACCGGCTACCTGGTCCTCCCTGACCCGCGTACCTACCGGTTCGTAATCGGCCAGGGCGGGAGCAAAGTCAACGCCATCCGCAAGCAGAGCGGGTGCAAGATCACCGTGCCGCGCGACCAGAACCAGGGGGATGCGATCGAGGTGGTGGGCTCCCGTGAGGGTGTTGAGAAGGCGAAGGATTTGATCCTGGCCGCTGTGCAGGAGGGGTTGAGTAATGCTGGTCCTCGGACACCGCGCGAATAGGCCTCGCCGGTGCGGGTGTCGGTGGGAATTGATGAGAGACGGGATGATTGGTGGTGATAGTATCCCGCGTGTGGGTGGGTGGTGCGGGTGAAAAGGGGTTGGTTCGGCATTGCATGCCCGGGTGGTTCAAGTTGCTTATTATTTGCATCGGGGATGGGTGGCCAGAGTCAGAATGTATAATTTGGCATATATAATCTCAATCAGGGGGGCGGTGGGGGCGGGCGGTTATGGGATGATGATGATATGGGGAACGGTGGTACAAAAAGGATACAGGATGCAGCAGGCATAGCGATCTTATGAACAATTTGCTTTTGGAATCTTACCTTTGCTTCGTGAGAAGTAGGGGTTTAAAAATGTAATAAACTCTCCAGCAAATAAAAAAGAGCTCGTTGAAATTCCAGTTTCCATTCAATGTGTGCGATCACCTAGAAATATCCGACCCATGTGACTTAGAGCTTTGATACTGTACATACCATGTACGAAAGAAAACAGAGCAGATCACATCACATCTCTCATTGTCTTAGGGAACAGTCACTTTACTCCTAAATTTTGTTGCTAGTACACATCATACTCAAACAAAACACCTATTTTCCATGCATACGCAATCCGTCGTTTTCCTTTTCGTACATAACCAAGCCAAACCTGACGAAATGTCCGAAATTCTAGACCGTTCTTTCACCCTCCATCTGTGCATCAGTGATCACATTTCCCCCATTCACTACATTCCTATTTTTGTTTTATACGTCCCCCCAAATCCACCTCCAGACATCCCCCCCAACCACTTTCCCTCTGCTCCCACATAATAAATAATAAGTAGTCAAGACCTACATAAAATCATCTTCATCATACCCCCTCCCCTCTCCCCCCTGCCCATAATCCTCCTCCCCATCCTCCCCTTCCTCCTCCTCCGTCTCATCTCCCCCTGCTCCCAGCGGCTGCCCCATCGCCAACCTCGCCGCCTCATCTGCCAACGTGATAATATCACGTAACAGCTCCTCGGGTCGACTCCGTGGCGGTGCGCCTGTTCCGCCTGTTGATGCGTTGCTGACGGTGCCGCTTGCTGTTCCCCGTAGTGGGGGGAGGGTATTATTGGTGTTGGTGGTGATGGTGGGGTTACTGTTGCCGGCGAGGGGGGGTGGGAGGATTCGGGAAGCGGGGTTGGTGCTAGTTGCGGTGGTGGTTGTAGTGGTGGCGGTGCTGGGGGCGCGCATTTGAGGGAGGGGTTCGCCGGGAGCGCGTAGGCGGACTTTGACTTCGCCGGCTATGCCGTCGATTCGGAGAGAGGTGGTTTGGTGTTGTTGGTGTGGTTGTTGTGGTGGTGGCGGAATGTCGCTGGGGTGTTGGAGATGGGGATGTTGGGGGTTGTGAGCGTGCTGCTGCTGTTGTTGTTGCTGTTGTTGTTGGGGTGGGCGCAAGCTGGGAGGTGGTGACATGGCGATGAGTTCGCGCAGGTACTTGTTCGCCTCATCCGAGCCGTCCATGAGCCATTTCAGACAGATCTGGACACGCTCGCGGGCATAGCGGTTGTAGTCGTCGTATACGCAGCAATTGAGTAAGCTTATTACTCCGTTATGCCGCAGGATCTGAGACTGGACTTCTGGATTGCCCGGGCTGCTTCGCCCATGTGGAGGCTGGAGTAGTCCCGCGAGGATATGCAGGATCTGGCCTTTGATACCGGCCCAAGGGTACTTGTACGCTGGCTCTTCTAGCGGAGGGGGCGGGGCCAGTGGGTGATCTTCTGAGTCGTAACCTGCGTCAGGGTCGTCGGGGTGGGGAGGAGGTGGATGGCGCCCATTGCTCGAGGTTGAGCGGCCGGCGGGATCGACCATGGGCTTCTTGGGTACGCCGGCTTCAAGGCCCTTAAGCAAAGCCAGGAGTTCGTACGCAGCTTCCCATTCGATGAGGTATTGGCGGGTCTCGGGGAGCTCATTGACCGTTGTAAGGAGCTCAAGGAACTGTTGGATACCGTCCTTCGCGCGCTCCATGTCCCAGCTGTCGACAGGGAAATCGGCCGGGTCACAAATGTCGTTACGGATTTGTGCTTGTAAGTGCATCAGGGCAGTACACTCGGGCACGATTCGGCTGCGGAACTGGATGAACAAAAAGTGCAGCAGCTTCACATCGCGGAGGTGCTCCTTCGAATCCGGATGTGGTGGGTCGTTGTTCCGGGCGCGGAACATGTTGTTAACAAGCCTCAACAACACCGTCTGCGCGGGGGAAATGATATCCTTGGGGATACGCAGTGACTGCCACGCATAGGGCACCAGGGCGCTATGGTGGATGGCCTCGACGATCTGGGTGGTGAGCTGGAAGATGAGCGATTGCTCACTCTTCTCCCAGACAGCAATGAAAACAAGGATCTCCCTAAGCAGGCTGCGGCCACATTCCATGGCCAAGAACATCCTACACCTTGTTTTCTGCAGATTCTCACCAGCCCTGCTCAGCGCTAGGCCGGCGTTGTCAAGGATACACGACTTGACAATCATGTGGAGGGCCTCGATCTGCTTAGGATCAAGAATATTGGGGACCTCGGTCAACAGCCCGTTCATCGGGCCTTCGCCGTACGAGTCGTCGTCATCAATGTCTTCCTCCTCGATCATGTCGTCGTTGTAGTCGTGCACATAGTGGCCACCACCATCGTGGATTTCTTGGCCCACAGGACCTTCGGGCAAAGGACCGCCGTCGGCCGAATGGACAGAGCCTTCATGTTCGGCGGTTCGGTATGACTGCGCATACCGGTTGATCAGGTTGGCCTTGCAGTTCTCAGTTCTCTGCTGGGCGAACTCGACGGAGGGCATCGGCACAACCCACTCGTCGTAGTTGGGGTCGCGGATCTTAAGCCACCAGGTGTCAACCTCCCTTGACACTCGACCGTAGGCTTTGTCTTGCTCGAACTTGTCGGGCTCGTTCTCCTTCCACTGCGGAGTGATCTTGGACTCGTCGCGGATATCGTCGGCCCGCACCCGTACTGTGCCTTCGGGCATCCAGTTCCAGGCGAGTGGCGAGATGCAGGGCAGATGACCCGGGGGCTGCCCTTTACTGGCGACATTGTCCTCGTAGTCGGTAAGTAGCTGGCGAGCCTTGTCGCAGAAACGTGAGTTGCGCTCGAACCAGTTCTGGACTTCGGTCTTGGCGATATCCGGCCGGAATTCCCCGTAGACGTTGCCGTCGGACTCGTCGGCAAGGGCGTCATCGTCGAACAAAACGGTAGACCAGAACGCCATTTTGTTCCGGTCATTTTTAGCGATCCAGTTGTGGGCTTGCTGCAGGCATGTCACCAATAGCTTCTTGTCTTAGAGAGGGTCAGCGACGATAATAACCTAGACATGGGCGAGGGTGAGTAAGGGTAAGTGGCTTACAGAGCTCAGTAATCTCGCTCAGCTTCAGCCTGGCCGACTCCTCGAGAACATCGCCATCGTACGCCTTGCTCGTGACATTAATACAGAGAATGATCGTCTGATAGAGCATCTGGTCGAACTGAGCTGCGGCGCACAGATCCTGGGGAATCTCGGGCTCCGGTACGACAAGTAAATTTCTCGCAACATGCATCAGCTTGATCAACAACTGTAAGTCCTCCTTCAACGACGGATAGTTCTTAGTAATCAGCGCCGTGCTCTCCAAGGGGGTGACGCCTTTGTCAGGGTCGTTGAGACTGGCCAGAGGCCCGATGGACCGCGTCGTCAAACTAGGAATCGCGGCCGCAAAGTCCCGGGTAAGCCATATCCAGACCTCGACACTTTTTGATAGCGACTCCCTATGAAGGCGCGTCAGTGTACGCTCAAAGTAAAGAATGTTTCCGGAGTGCCCTCACCTGACGTCTTTGAGGTTATGCGTTTTCTCTAGCGTCCTGGAGATGAATTTGGTGACATAGGCCATGGTGCGGGGACCGATCGCTGGATCTAGCTTGAGCCAGCCTTCAAAACAGCTCATGGCCGATGTGAAGCAGAGCTCCTCGATGCTCAGTGGCCGCCCGCTATCCGCTGCCCCGGCGATGGCCATTTCGGGGGGTAATATTGACGACGCCATCGCGTGGTCTGCCCTTGCTATCCCTCCGTCACTCGAATCCTCCGTACCCTAGATCCCGTCCCCAAATCGCCGTGGTTTGTGCGGTGCCTTTTTCGATTAAATCCTTGGCACAAGAGGATCCCAAAGTCTGGATGTGGCCCGCTCGGAAATCCGTGGGTTGAGGTGAGAAGGCGGGGTGGTTCTGGGCCGAGCCGAGAGAAAGGAAGCGAAAATGGTCACAAACAGGGATGAGTATTAGATGGGTTGGCCAAGTGTGGTGCTGATGCTCTCGGTTAGATCTCCAAAAGGCACTATTTGCCGGTACTTTTCAATTTTCCCGTTGCTCACAATTCTGGGCGTCAAATTTGGATTTGAGATAGAAATGTTATGGCGTACTTTGTCCTGCATGTGCAGCACGGATACGCTCAGAAGAGTTCTTTCAAGATGTGGTCTAATCCTCTTTAGTACTAGCGTCATCATTTGACCCCTGTCTCCAGGGGTTGTTTCCTTATTGTCAGCGACGTCGTCGCAACGGCGGGGTAAAAAACCCCCCCATCAGCCCCTCCAAAAATTGCGCGATAGGGGAGAGCCGGGGCGGGACGGGAGAGAGAGGATTGTTGATTTCAAAACACCACCTAACGCCGAGATTGCCGGAGCATCTGCTTTTTCTCTTATATTGCCAGAGCAGCAGAAGAGAAGAAAAACAAAACGCAGCAAAATAAACTGTGAAAAACACCGCCACGATGACTGTCGATATCGCCTCGCTCCCTACAACCTTTGACCGTAAGCAACACTGTTTTCTCTCACCTCCTAACCCCCTAGCCATTGATCAATCCCCTCCAACTAACCAACGCCCCAACAACAGGCCCGGTCCACATCGCCGTCATCGGCGGCACCGGTCTCTCCTCGCTCCCCGGCTACCACCCCGTAGCGGCTCTCAACCCAACCACCCCCTGGGGCGCACCCTCCTCCCCGATCCTCATCCTCGAGCACGCCGGCGTCCCCGTCGCCTTCCTAGCCCGCCACGGCCTGCACCACCAGCACGCGCCGCACGAAGTGCCCGCGCGGGCCAACATCGCCGCGCTCCGCGCTCTCGGCGTCCGCGCCGTCATCGCCTTCTCCGCCGTCGGCTCGCTCCAGGAGGAGATCAAGCCGATGGACTTTGTCGTCCCGGACCAGATCATCGACCGGACCAAGGGGATTCGGCCGTTTACGTTCTTCGAGGGCGGCGTGGTGGGCCATGTTGGGTTTGCGGACCCGTTTGATGCTGGGTTGGCGGGGGTCGTGCGCCGGTGTGCTGCGAGCATGCAGGGTGAGGGCGTCACGCTGCATGAGAAGGGGACGATTGTGTGCATGGAGGGTCCACAGTTTAGCACGCGCGCGGAAAGCAACATGTATCGCGCGTGGGGTGGGAGTGTGATTAATATGAGTGCGCTTCCCGAGGCGAAGCTGGCGCGGGAGGCGGAGCTGGCGTATCAGATGATTTGCATGGCTACTGACTATGATTGCTGGCATACTACGGAGGATGTGGACGTGGCTATGGTTCTGAAGTATATGGCGGCTAACAGCGAGAATGCCAAGCACTTGGTTGGTGCCGTGCTGGATGAGCTGTGCAAGAACGAGAACAGCGAGCTGGTGCTGGCTAAGCAGTGGGAGGGTAGTGCCCAGGGCGCTGTCAAGTTCATGACCAAGCCTGCGGGGCGCGACCCCGAGGCCATGAAGAGGATTGAGTACCTGTTCCCTGGTTTCTGGAACGAGTAAAACGGTAGATTAGATTTGGCTGGGAAGGGATCTAGGCGGCTGATATTTGTTGTTTGCGTTTTTGTTTCTTTTTAGGTTTGGGCGTCTTGTAGCAAGGAATTTTGACGGCAGATAGACACGACAGAGACGATAGACTTACCCCGATGGGTAAGAAGACAAATAGACAAGCGTCTGATGGCTGGACATACGTGCACATCATCGATCTAGTGAGCCTCGAAGCAACCTTTTTCATAATGCTGGCTATGTATGCAGGTATCTTTAGACAGCCCCAATGCACCGGGAACGCATGCTCCAGCTAAATCCCAAACTGTTTCTTCCCTTCATCTCTGGCTCGTTCATCAACGTTCCTCCCCACCCCAAAACAAAGATTGTAACGCCCAACACCAAACAGACTATTAACGGAAATGACAACACTAACAAGAGAATAACCTAAAGAAACAAAAAAAAAAAAAAAAAAAAAAAAAAAAAACAACAGAAAACGGCCAAGAAACAATAGTTTATAGCATGCCCACCTCACATCAAAAGATACAACGCCCTCACAGCCTTCTCCACAGCCGCCACATGCCACGGCCTCACATCCGTCTCCCTTTCCGTAACGCCCCTCACCCGCGCCAACGTGCCCAACCCCCTGAAATACGACAGCATCTCCCGCAGCAGCGGGTCGTGCTTCACCCGCGCATTGTCGCTGTACACCACGTTAACCTCCATCGCCACGGGCGCGTCTTCCACGCGGGGCCCGCTGCGCTTGACCAGGTACCCGCTCGCCAGCGCCGGGCGTAAGTCGGTTAGGGAGGCCGAGTTGTTGAGACGGTGGGAGAGGACTACGCCCCAGGTTGTTTCGGTCGTGTCAATGAGCGTGCCCTCGCCGTCGGTTTCTGTTGGGGGTTGTTGATGCTGCTGCTGCTGCTGCTGCTGCTGCTGTTGTTGTTGTTGTTGTTGTGCCTGGGACGAGGAGTCACCGCCGGGGGTCGTGGCGCCGATGTAGGGGGCGGTGGTGCCTAGTGGTGTAGATGGGTTCCCGGATTGGTCCGGAGAGAGGACGGAAAACGGTTGAGGGGTGGAAACAGGAGTTGTGTAAAAGGCTGAGGGGGCCGAGAGCGGGATGGTGGGCGTAGGCGGGATCAGCTGGAGCGATGGGTCGGTGTCGACGGTGAGGAGGAGTAGGCTGAGGCTGACGCGGGCGTCGGACTGGGCGAGGCTGGCCCAGGTGTCCATCTCATGCTGGTCCATCGGACCGCACTTGGCTATGATGATGCGCCAGTGAACTTTACACCTGGAGATAAGTTGGTGGGTGGTCTCCCAGATCTCGTGAATGACATCTCCGATGGCCCTCGACAACGGTTTGTCCCGGCGTCCCAGGCAGTACGAGGCCGTGGACTGCGTGCTGCCCCTGTTGTCTGTCCAGGCGGCCGTGACCCAGCGTTCATCGACGCTGCGCCCGTAGGCAACGTGGATGCACGAGTTTTCCCGTAGCAAATTAGGCGATGGCGAAGGGGAGGGCTTGAACTCTATCACTCTAGGAAGCGCTCGCTCAAGCATGATTGCCGGTGAGGGCATGGGCCCGCCAAAGAGTGTGCATCGGTCGTACGTCTCCAAGCAGAGCCGGGCGCAGTCCGACGGCGAGAGGACCACGAGTGATGTCTCTGACGCCACAGCATCGAGTGGCACAAGCTGGAGCACCAACTCATTGGAGATGTGCTTTTTCCTGTCCATCATGCAGCGCTTGTAGTGCTCAAAGAGCTCTTGGAACGCAGCACAGCACTCCACAATCGAGCTAGGGTTCTCTGGGGTGTACGAAAAGTACACGACAAAATTCTTCTCCAGCATCGACAGTCCAGAGAGCGACACAGCCAGGTTCGTCATCTGGTCGGCATACGCCGAGCGGGAGCGAGGCAAATCTAGACCGGGAGAGATATCCTCTCGGTCGGTTGGGAGCAGGACAAGGCCGCTCTCGACGCCGCCCACGGCCGGCAGCCTCTCAAAGGCACCTAGCCTCAGTGACTCGTACGTACTTTGGACCCTATCCAAAAATGCAGACGCATTGTCCCGCATGCCGTCTGTCTGAGGCAAAACACAGACGGCAACGACCGCTTTCGGCCCTTGGACGGGCCCCAGACCCAGCGTATCCCAGAAGGAGACGGCTGAGGGGAGCACCGAGAGTTGGTTCTCCCATCGCCGGAGCTCGACGTGGGGTGTGGGGATGGAATAGATACTGGGCTTGGGAAGCTCTGCCGCTCGCATCTGGACGCGGCTATTGGGCTGGACCAGCCGCGGCACATCCTGCACTTCGGTAAACGGGCGAAGTTGGCATCCCACGGCCCCCATCAGCGAACGGGGCAGAGCCTTCTGCAGCCCTTTGATCGAGTAGCGAATGGCTTTGATTAGGCATCGATGCACATCCTGGACCTCGGAGCTCTGGCGCCGCGGCGCGAGCTTGAGGAACCCGGTTGCGGCTTGTTCGGTGAGAACTTGTGCCACGGTGATAAAGTCGTCGTCCGAGGAGGACACCCGGATCGGGGCTGGCTCCGGGTCAGCAAAGTATTTGGCAAGGGAAAAGTCTGGGATTTCCGCATTGGACAGTCGGGATAGGTCGACAGGGCCATAGCCCGGAGAGTCGGCGGGTATGTTTTCCAGCTCCCGAAACGAGGCAGCCATGGAAATAACGTCGTCCTCGGGGCGTCTTCGGATCGCACTCGACTTGGTGGGAGAGGCGGCTTGGGTCACCTGGTCGCCAGTGTCTTCATCCGACGATCCTGAAGTGTCGTCGTCCGATTCTAAAAGGAGGTTGTTTTGAAGTCCCGAGTCCCTGCCCTTGCTAGCCAGCTTTGTCAAGATAAAACTGATGTCGGGTGGGAGATCCTTTAAGTTCTTGCGTAGCTTGGCGGATCCTAACGGTTGGCCGGGCGTGAGAGGGTTGGTTCGGATATGCAACGCCTTACTCTCCTTCTCCTTGAGTGCCGTAGAGGTGTAATCGAACGGCCCCTTGGCCCCGTACTTTTTGCTGGCGGGCGACAATTCAGGATCAAAGTCCACTCCTTCGAAAATGCTGCGGCGCTGGGGATTCCCTCGCTGCGTTGAGACCACGGGCGTCGGCCGACGAATCGAGGATCGTATGCGTTTGTAGACCGTCTCGGGGTTGAAAGGGCTGGGGTGTCTTTTGACACCCACCGCCGAATTACGATTAAAGCTTCCCAAATTAGTTTGGCGTCGACCTTCCTCGCTTAATATACTGCGAGCGTGCCTAAGCTCAGGCTTCATGAATTTCGGTGAGGGCGGTCGGACATCTGGTTTGCCCTCTGTGCATACGACAGCCTGGGGCGGTTCGTTGAACTTGTGGCTTCCGTTCCCTGGGAGCGCCCCGGTAGAAGAGGAGCCAGCTTCGGTGAGGGAAGCAAGGTCCATATCATTGGAATCCGGATGTTCATCGAAGAAATTGAAGTCGGCGTCCGTCAGTTCGTTTCCTTCGAACATGTCCTCACCCAAGTCTCCAAATAGGTTTTCATCGGGGAAGTTAGCAGCAACCGCCTGCTCGGGCTTTGCCTCAACACCATCCCAGTTGCCGTTGAAGTTTTCCGGGCCAGTAGTTACTCCCACCCCTTGTTGCTGTGTTGTGATATTGTGGTTATTGAGTCCGTTATTTGCTGGCTGACCGGCTGGGCTTTGGCCTTGGACGCCGCTGTCAAACGAGGGTGTTACTCCGGATGGCTGGATCCCATCGGGAGGTGTTGGGTACATAGTCCCAAGAGCGGAAGGCCCACCGTTCACAGGGTTGCGCCAGAGAGCCACGGGTGAGTACCCGTTGGTTTGCAATTGGGCCTTCGCGTCCAAATCCGCATGGTCGCGTGCGACAGCGGCCTCTTTCTCCTTCTTTTTCTTCAAAGCAGCCTCATCCCTCTCGGAGGCGCCTTGGTACCATGACTTTGCCCGGTTCAGCGGATCTGAATTCTCAGCACCAGCTTCCGACAAGGCCTTCTCATATGAGGCATCCAGCATCATTTCGATCTTGGGCTTCCGAAAACAGAGCACGGCAGGCCATGGGGCCGTCGTACCCGGGCCAACGAGCGGCGTTCGCTTGCCATCTATCCTTTGTTCGTACGGCCGCTTCTGAAGCAAGTGTATGTTTAACCAGGAACACCCGTCGAGCAGTGACGCCGACATGCCGCGCATCTGGAGCAGTTTGCAGCATGTGGTCTTCAATTGCTGGAACTTGTCGCCATGATCTGGCCGAAAGCGGCTGACTTGTGTGTCGGGGGACTGGCCCAGCCCGCCGTCGACAATTTGGTTATCGGTGTCAACCACTCCATGAACCGAACCGAACGCCCCAAACGGCGCAGCGAGGACACTTGGGCCGGCGTGTAATAAACTCGAGCGTAGGACGTCGGCCGAAGATACTATGCCACGGATCGCAGATACGTGAAGGGAGATGACGAGTGACCCTGTGGTGGTTAAATATGTCCGGAACGTGGCCAGAGCGGAAGTCCGTGGCACTTGACCCCAGTCGGCATCGTCGGCGTTGAAGATCTGGGGAGGTAGTAGAGCTGAACGCTTGTTTAGCAAGATGGCCCCAACTGTGCGGCAAAAGTATGCCGTCAGCGATGACAACACAGCTGTGATAAAAAACTCGTAGATCTCCGTGGCGGGGACTGCGCAATATCCTTTGGCGTCGGTCGTTGGAGTTGAAGGAACCTTGCTATCTGCAGCTACAGGCGTCGGCGAGAAGTTGAAAGGAGGGTTGCCACGGGCGTTGGCATCAAGGGCGGAGCCGGCGGAGGACGAGCTGCTTGGGGTGTTGATCGCGTTTGTGACGAGAGGCCTATTTTTAAGAAGCCCAACGGGCTCAAGGTTGCTTTCCCGGACCAGGCCCAACGGGTAACCGCAAACCTCCATCCTCGCATGTAGACCGAGTCGCTCCGACTGAGCCGCAGAACTAAGGGACCCTGACGAGAGGTAAAAACACCAGATACCCTGGCGGGCGTTGTCCATGTAGACGAGATGGCCATCGCTGCGAAGGGCGTCTTCCACATCGCTTGCGTTGAAAGTATAGGTCGACAATGGCGCAGCGATCGGCTCATAAATTCGAAAGGAGATCGCGGACAGATTACTCTACGTTTGATCCAGCATGTTAGCAGTGATTCTTTTCGTGCGCGAAGGGGGGGAAGTTGAGCCCTGTCAGGCCAGCCTTCCAGCGCGGGGCGTCATACAATCAACAAGGTATTTGTCTCATATTCCCCGGCGTCCATATCGGAAGATAAGCCGCGCAAGGCGTGGGCTCAGATATCGGACGGTCAACCACCAAAACGGGGTTGATGGCGCGGTCGGGCGAAGAGACGGCGCATGCGGACGGGTGATGATCACTACTGAGATCCGGGTTGAAGGTTTCGTGCGCTATGTGCCGAGCTGCCGAGCTCCATGGCAGCGGCCGGCGAGACGATTGAACACCCACCCTCCACGAATCACAGTTGATGCACTTCAGGAGGCATTCGGCGGAAGTTTGTGTTTGCGGACGGGTGTATGTATTATCGTGCGGGTTCGTCTGTGCGTGTGTGTACGGGACAGTGTCGATTAGGATGCCAGAGCGCTGCGGTGTTCGGTCGACGCGATCTCGTAATGAGGCTAAGCTCGGGACTCGAGGGTCGGTCAAAGCTCGTACTATTTTATCCCTGATGGCCCTTGAGGCTGTTTCGATGCGATGGTGAAAAATGAGCTCGTGTGTGGGAGGATATTTGATGCAGATTCAGGCACTTCATGCGCTGACACGCGGAAGCAGCGCGGGAGGCTTTGGTTGCAGCAAGTCAGCGGATCGAGGAACGCCAGGCCCCTGTCCGTGTGCAGGGATGGCACATGAGGTGGATTCAACTTGGCCCCAAAAAGTCGTTTTTTCCACTTTTGGTCTCTTCCTGCCGTCTTCACTAACACAGCTTTAAAATCTCAAGGTAATTCTACAGGGTAATAAACATGGACAAGTTCACTTAAGAAGATCGCACGAAATAAATCAGCACATCGGAGGAACATGTCATTTTGTCATGTTGTTCGAGAGCAGCCCCATCTCGCGGCAGTTCCCGACTTTAACCCGACCAGTGGGTCCCGGCGGGTCAACCGCAGGGGGCCTTGATCTTCCATCTGATCGCTCCCCGCCTTCCCTTCCCAGCGGGCGGTCGAAACTTTTTGGTTTTCTGCCCCTTTCAACACTCGAGCTCGCAGCTTGCGATTTGAGATTTCCAATCCAGGCGCTATCACCATTTACCATGAAGTTGACGAATCCAGGAACAGTTCCGGTGTAAGTCCTCTCGCCTTTTCCTACTTATGTTCTTCTTTCTAGATATTTCTGCCCGTTTTGGTAATTGCGACACAGAAGAAACTGATCCGTATGGCTCTGGCTCAGATACACCGTCGCAGGGCCTTCGACTGCCCGGCCGCTTCCAGACTGGCTCGCCCGCCGGAGAAAGAGGTCATCAAAGTATGACGCCGAAAATTTGAACAATTTTGAGCTGTTGCAAGAATTCGAGTTCGAGGAAGCAAGCAATTGCGTCCGGGTTAGCGAGGATGGGAATTGGATCATGAGCACAGGGACATACAAACCCCAGTTCCATGTCCATTCAACACAGGAACTATCGCTCTCCTTCTCGCGTCATACAAAGTCAGAAAACTCGACATTTCTTCTTCTCGGATCCGACTACACGAAGAGTTTACATCTGCAAAACGACCGATCGTTAGAGTTTCACACACCGATGGGATGCCATTACGAAGTAAGGCTTCCGCGATTTGGTCGAGACCTCGCCTACTTGCGCCAGAACACCGAAGTTCTCATCCCCTCAGTTGGGCTAAGCGCCGATGGGTCTGGGTTCGGAGAGGTCTTTCGATTGGATTTAGAAAGGGGGCAGTTCCTCCGCCCGTGGCAGATTGACGTTGGAGAAGACGCTTCAAATAGCGGCTTGCAAGGAAGCATACACGTAGGTGCCGTCAACGTAGCGGCAGTGGCAGAGAAGACTCACGGTCTCTGCGCGTTCGGCACGACCGTGGGCACAGTTGAGTTCTACGACCCGCGCAGCAAAGGGAGAGCAGCAGTCCTTGGCGGCCACGATGGTGAAGTCACGGCGTTGGATTACAGTGAAGATGGTTTGTCGATTGCCCTCGGTACTAGCACCGGCCAGATCAGGGTATTCGATCTTCGAAACCCCCGCCCACTCATGAAGAAGGATCAGGGAATGGGCCTTCCGGTCAAAACTCTGATCCACTTGAAGACACCGACCGAGGAGCGCAAGCTTCTCTCAGCCGACAAGCGGATCATCAAGATTTGGGATGAGCATAGTGGAGATCTCTGGACGTCAGTCGAGCCACTAGTTGACCTCAACCACGTCACACATATCCCAGATTCGGGTATGATCCTGACAGCAAACGAGGTACGCTCCCCAGTCTTCTTTTTCTGTATTTTACTAGGTGCGGGTACTAACTCCGTGAGCGTAGGGCAAACATATGCACTGCTTTTTCATCCCCAACCTGGGTCTTGCCCCGAACTGGTGCCATTTCCTGGACAACCTGGTTCACGAAATGGAGAACGAGACACAATCCGAGACCTACGACAACTACAAGTTTCTTACCAAGCCCGAGCTCAAGTCACTCAGCCTGGACCACCTTGTTGGGAAGACAAACCTCCTTCGGCCGTACATGCACGGTTACTTTGTTGCTGCTAAGCTGTACGATCAGGCCCGCCTCATTGCGAATCCGTACATCTGGGAAGAGGAACGAGCCAAGCGAGTCAAGGAGAAGGTCGAGAAAGAGCGTTCCAGTCGCATCAGAGGGATCAAGAAGGTCAAGGTCAACCAGAAATTGGCCGACAAGATTCTACAGCGGCAGGAGAAGCGGGCCAAGGTGGACACCGAGGCCGGCGTCCTGGGCGACTCACGTTTCGGCAAGATCTTCGAGGACGAGGAGTTCAAGGTCGACGAAACAAGCTACGAGTTCAGGGCCCTCAACCCAAGCACGAAGGTGGAAGGCGCCCCCGAACAAAACAACACTCGCTTTGCGGCAAATTCAAGCGACGAAGAGAGCGATTCAGAAGACGAGGTCGAAAGACAACCAAAAAAGCCAAAGGACGACGTGGTCATGCAAGTATCATCCTCGACGGCTCGCGGTGGCAAGATCAGGGATACCGCGTTTGGCTCGAGAGCGCAAAAGGGGACCCGCGCTGCGAAGGACCGGACAGGCGAGGTGGTGGGAGAGCAACAAGTTACATTCGTACCCGAATCCAAGAAGAGAGGCAAGCCACAGCCAGTAGCACCGACGACAACAAAACGCCGGGAAGACAGAAGAAGCGCAAGTACCAACACCTTCCGCCGATTGTAAACTGCCTCGCCCTGTCAAAACTAGTATACCCTATAATGTACAGGCCAAAAGTAATCGTGGTATCAATGGGTTTCGTTCCCTTCGTGAATTAACACCAAGCCGATTGTTCCGCCGCCCTTCTCCGCTATGCATCCCTCGGATCCACCGTCGAATACACGGTTGCGCCCTCGGCATTACACCACCTCAGATCTACCATACAGCAGCGTCGTGACCGAGCTCTACTGCACTCATACCGTCCCCCCTACCCATCAGCAGCACATCACTTCCTGCTGAAGTTTCCCCGCTTCTTCTTCGCCTTCTCGAGTCCCTTCTCCAGGTCGAGGTATTCAGATTTGATCCTCGGCGTTGGCGGCACATCGTCCATCCGTCCCCCTCGGCTCCCTCCACCGATCTTCCCTTCCTTGACAGCCTTAGGAAACTCGGTCCTCCGTGGCGTCAGGACGGTGGCGACCTTGCGTGCGGACCTCCGGATTGTTTCACGGACCGTCCACTCGCGCTTCTTAGCGATGAAGAAAAGGACTGAACTAGCGACTATACGATACCGTGGTTAGCATCGATGTAAGAAAACGTTTGAAAGGCCGTTGAAGAGGGGCGAAACTTACTGCCAAAGAGTGCAACCACAACTACGACAACGATGATAGCAACTAAAGCGCCGGTGGAAATCGTCATCCCGCCGCCTGATGCGCCCGAGGCGCCGGCAGTGGTACCATCGAAGTCTCCGTCGCTACTGTCCGAAGTGACGGGGGAATAGTTGGTGTCGGCCATGTCCGCTAGGGGTGTCGTTTACTTCGCCTGTGGGAGTCGGCCGGTGGTATTTCTGGGGGGGGTGATTCGTCTTAAGGAACGAGGTACTGTGCAAGTTCAGGTCGGGTGTAATATGAGAAAGATTGGAATAGAGAACGAATAACCACCAGACCAGCTGCGGCGGGAGTCAAAATAAGAGCGAGAGCTTTCAAACTTTGTGGAAGATAGGAATTGGGGAAAAGAGGGCGCCTCCGTAGGCCGGGGTGTGACGGGCAAGGACGAGGTATATACCCTCATCGTCTGCCATCGGGAGGACATCCCAGGGAACCACTTGGTATCATCGGGTGTGCCCCCAAATGGCCAAGACAGGCCCAAGGTGGCCGGCGACTGGTCAAACACCAGGTGTCTAGTCTAGCGCAGAACCATGATCAGACCATCCACAACCCACGCAACCCACGCGACCCATTCTCCACCAGCGTCTCTTGCGACGATCCGGGTCACATCTCCTCACCAGTCATGACATTGCCGCTTCTGATGCACGCCCATTCCCGTTTCCTCCCCTGGAGGCTGACTCGCTTCTGCATCCGCCACGCTCCCCTCGGTACCTGCTCCTGCGAGCGCAGTCCTCGATGGCATGGCCTTCGAAATCCGCTCTGCGGGCCGGCCGTTTGGCCATCAAAGCGAAGTAAAGCAGGGGAACCGGAATCCGAAGCAGAAACTTCCCTCACATCACCTCTTGCGCCTCATCCCGCATCCCCATGGTCCCATTGGCTCGAAGCCAAGTGTGCTTCCTGCGATCTCACACGCGCTCGGCGGCTAACTCGAGCCGAACGCTCAAAGTCCCACGACATCCCTCCGTCATGCCCCACCTGGCTTGAGGGGCATCTTATTATGGGAAAGATCCTGGTTCCCCTGGTGTGCGTTCCCCTTGCATAACTGGATCGGAAGTTTAACGGCAGCCATGAATCGGCACTCGGGAAGCGGGAAAGGTTTCTCTCGAGCATGGTGAGAGGTTGAAAAGAAGAGCAAGACAAGCTCCAGGAACCCATGTTCCTGGTCCGTTTTTGGAGTTAACCCCTGTCGCGTTCCCGCTTTGAGATGCCAAGATGGGAAATCTGCAGGGGATGTGACGGGGAGCGGACCAATGGGAGAAAGAAGATGCGCGGGACAGCAATGAAGGCCGGCGGCTCGAGGGTGGGGTTTGGTTGGTGGGATGGGCTCATGAAGGTGGGACGTTCGTCGTTGAATCGGCTTGGTTGGCAAGGTTGGGTTGAAGAAGTCAGGGTTTGGGTTGAGCTGCAATGGCTGTGTGATGTGACTGATGGTGGTCAACGGAGGATGTGATGGAGGCGGGGTTGATCTTGGGTATCTGTGCACAAAAGGGAAGAGATGGATTTTGGGCAAGTGGTTGCCGTCCTATGTAACCTTGAGTGAAAGTCTAACCAAACCAAGTGCCGAGTTGCTGGGAGTTTCTGGTGTTGCGTTTACACAAACACACACCATCAACTCGATGCGAAGGGGGGGGCTGCCCTCATGTGTAAGGACTTGATATGAACGGTAGAACAAAAACATTTGGAAAATATCTTAATGACAGCTCTAGGGGCGCCTGTCTTCCCCATGCGATAGGGAAAAAGAAAAGGTTTAAAAAAGAGAAGCGCTGGTGTTATCATCGGAGAAGTGGGAATTGCGTACCTCAAGCAGCACAAATGTTGCAAGGCATTATGCCAAACCACACTATTGTGTGGAGTGATCAGGTGCACAAAGCACCTGTGATGTCGCTGCCAGGTGAAATACCTGACAGCGAGAAGTCGAGGTTGCGTGAGGCTGCCCCGACTGATCATGCCCCGGAACTAGGCTCCGGGACAGCAACTCTACCCTCGCAGGTAGGGACCACTGCTGTGAAAGTCAGCAGTTCAAGCTTCAGCCGGCGAAAAGTCGTCGTCGAAGAAGGTACTGGGAATTGAACTGTCAGTGTCTTGGAACCAGCTTGAAGGGCACTCTGCGGGTGCGTGCATGATGGTACCACTCGGCCACCAGCGCTTCTGACTTGGATTTGTTGGACTTGGCCACCGTTGTTGGGAGTAACAAAGTCATGGTTGGTGATTGGTGGCCAAGTTCTGCCGCTCAAGTGTTAAAGTTTTCTGGCCCTCCGTTTGTCGACTCCTCTGCCTATGATTGCTTGTCTCGAGATTACGCTCAAAGAACATAAAGGAAAGGTGGTTTCCAAGTCAGGCCTTCTGTCTGGTTCTTTTTCCTTACTTCCTTGCGAAGGTTACTCTATTATCTCCGAGGTCTACTCCACGAGTATCCTCTCCCCAGGTTGTCCGACTCGTCCCTTTAATCATAGCTCCTAGCTGTATTTCTATTACACCAACAGACGCAGCCTGTCACTCTTTTGCCTCCTATGGATATGATAATGGTGTCACTTGCCCCAGCGCTTTGGTATTGCGTCCTGGATGGAAACCGCGAACCGGACCTAGGTTTATATGTCCGGTTTGGGAAAGAACGATGGCCGATGTAGCGCCGAAGGGAGTTGCGGCCAGCTTGACTTGTCTCCGTCCCTGACGCGCGAACCGGGTTGCTGAAGAGCTTTTGTCTCTAATGATTTGTGACGACGTACATCGTTCACGGCACCTGCACTTGTACTCGCTTCGTTTCTGCTTTTGTTACTGCTAAGCCTTGGTTGTTGTTGAGAGGTGCCTGGCCAGGGGGGGGGGGCAATTACACACGTAGTTTGAGGTGAGTGAGACGGACCTTTTCTGCCGGTTCTCACTCCAGTCCTAACATATTAACTCGCTATATTATAGAAACGCAATGGCACACTCTTCTGAGTCCCCCGGCCTTGCCCCAATGCTCGAACCCATGGACGATCCTCTCGAAAACATTAACTTCACCAACCCCACGGACGACTTTGAATACCAGGACGGAAGCATCGAAGCTCTCTTTGAACAGCAGGAAGCACTTCTAAATCCATCCCCGCCCCCGACCACGAATGGCCAAAAGCCCCTCCAAACCTCCCCTAAGGAAGACACTGGAAGGGTCAAAGACACCATTGAGTCCATGCTCTTGGAGAAGCCCTCTTTTAGAACCTTGGATTTGGACAAGGGTTATGAGTATGGGCCGGCTATCAAGTTTGGTCCTGAGCATTTCACCAAAATGCCGGGGAAGCCGGTCCGTGGGTTCCAAGATGCTCTCTACCACAACCCACATGATACCAAAACGCCCCGAGGTCAGCAAGATGGTGTGCTACAACCACCGCCGTCTATTGCAGATCGAGGACCAATCGGAGCAACTAACGGAAGCAACATGGGAACTTCGGACCAACCTCACGGGCAACCCGCTGCTATGGTTCGCCATCGTCCCACGAGGATAGCCGTAGAGACTGGCAATGCATCTGGGGCAGGGACCTTGAAAACGAGTTTGAAACAACCTTCCCCTGGATCCTCCCCCAAACAGTCGGTAAGGCCACCTGTCGTAGCGTCACATTCCAGCAATAACTCCCACCCTACCTTTAACGATCATGACGAAAGGGAATCTCGGGGGTTGTCTTCGAGTAGGGGATCAACATCTGGCCCCCAGCCCCTCCCATTCGCGCCTTCGGTTCAGCATCAGAGCCCCAACGCACCGTTACCAGGCGGGCAAGGCGACAAGCCAGCACGACACGGAAACCTTCCTACATTTGCTTCGACAGATTCTCCACCCGCCAGGCGAGAGCCTACCCAAGGGCAGATGGTAAATCGGCCAGTCAGGGAATCAGCGCATTCCAGGCCAGCGAGGTTCCCGTCGCGCAATCGCCCTGACTCACGGAGCTCCAATGTGTCTAAGCAAAGGTTGGTCTTTGCATCTGATGGGGGAGCAACCACTAACGGCATGGGTGTTTAGGTCTAGATGTGCGTCGTTAGCATCCAGCACGATAGGACGGCAACGGAGAGCCAACATTAGCCACGAATTTACGAACGGCATGGCAGGGGTTATCAATCAATTTACTCAGCAGCAGAGCGCGGCTCTCGAGGAGCAGAAGATGAAGTATCACAAATACATCCGGCGGGTCAAGCGAGACCTTGCGAGCCAGTCCACAGTTATTGCCCAACATATATCGCGGATCCAATCCCAACAAACCCAAATAGAGGACTTGAAAACTTCTAAGACGCAGATGACAGCCAAGATGGAAGATATCGAAGGCAAACTGGAGCTGTCTGAAGAACGAGCCCAGAGACTGGAAGAAAAGTACCGCATTTGCAAGTCCCATCTCAATTCCGCTATTCAAGAACAGCAGGATCTCTACACTCGTTCAAAAAAGCAATGGGGGGATGTTATTGAAGAGGTTAAAGCCGTTGGGCAAACGCAAACCGCCGAAACTGAGAAGGCTGTACAAAACGCTGAGGTGGTGAGGGAGCAAATGATGGAAAAGCTCCGCTCCGTCCTTACACAAAACAAGACCGAATCAGTGGAGTGTAAGTGTTGCTGCATGGCGACATCTGGTACACATAAACTAACTCTTCTGTTTAGTGTATGCCAAGCTCGATGACTTAACACACCGGGTTGAGGAGAAGGAACTGGAGCTTGCGAAAGAAAAGGAATCTGTTCGGTTCTTGACCGAGAAACTTCAGAGCCTCCAGACCACCTCAAGTGGGTTCGAGGCTCTCGCTGTTCAAGGGAAAGAAATTATGAATAAACTTGCTGCACAGCAGGTGGAAACCGAGTCACAGCGCCAAAAGCTAGCGGAAGATTTCCAACAAAGGTTCGCGATGTTATGTCTTTGCGTCGAGATTCCTGGCTAACCCCGTGATATTCTAATAGGCTTGATCAAATTGCCACTCGGCTGGAGACACTTTCCAATTCGATGACTACTCAGCCAGGACTTTTGCGCGATATTCAAAAGGCTCAGGATCTAGCAACAGCTTCGTAGGTGTCACGATGTCCCGGAATCTTATGACTGACTGCTGACTGCGGAGATAAGTGTCACGACCAAGCTCGAGGATATTTTAGAATCTCGGAATGCGGCGATGGAGACCACAAATCAACTTTCCGCTGACCTTGAATTCCATACAGGGAAGATTTGGCAACGGCTAGACAGCCAGCTCGAGGCACTGAGCACCAAGCTTGCGGAAAAGGCCGAGGAGAACGGCATGGTCTCGACACTCTACAAAAGAAAAGACGCTGAGTGCCAAGAGCACCTTCACGAGCTTGCGATGTTAAGGGAGACAACGGAAAAACAAACTGACCAACTACATGAGCTTGAAGCAGGTCTGGTTGCTTCAGATGCCGCCCAAGAACAGAGTGACCAGCTCATCCGACGCTTGGAGGCTAGAGTGACGGAGACAGAACAGTTGAGGGCAGAGGCTAAGATCAAAGCTGAGACAGTGGCCGAACTTCAGCGAAAACTCGACAATAGCGAAGTGGCGCATATCTCTGAGATACAAAAGTGCAATTCAAATATCGAGAAGCTCGTCCAAGAAATCAAGGAAAAGGACCAATCGTCCGTCGTCGCAGCTCAGCGTGCGGCCGAGACCGCTCGACACGAAGCTCGGGCTGAGATGAACAAATTCAGTATGAGATCAGAAAAGACGCTTATGGAGATTACAGAACACCGGGATCTTTTAGCTTCTGAGCTAGATGTTCTGAAAAAAGATATCCAAGAAACCAAAAGCGCTAGCTGCCGAGATGCCGAGACAATCCGTTTGCTTCAGGATAAGCTTGCCACAGAAGAGACCAAAGGAAAGGAAACCACCGAACAGTTCACAAAACACGCATCACAGATGAGGGCTTCAGAGAACCAGCTTTCATGCCGTGTTGCAGAACTGGAAGGGCAGCTCGGTACCGCCCACAAGCGGGCGTCTGAATTGGAATCTAATAATGAGCGCCAGTGTGAAAAGATCAAGACATTAGTCTCGGGTTTGAGATGCTGGGCAAACCAGGATGCTCTCAGAAATGAGCTAGATGGTCTTCTGTATGGGGACAAAAGTGTGGATGAAATCGGGGTGTTATTAAGGCGAGTTCTGGGGACCCCGTTGCATTCTCAAGTCTCACCATTTGCAACCTCTGAGGTACGACAAGATATGGTGCTACTGGACGGGGAGAACTTGAAATTCATTCCGAGTAAAAGCGACCGGTCTCCAAGTTTGGACGCAGGAGGTCATACCGACAACGACCTACAGGCGAAAGACGATACCGACGGCGAGGTGGAAAACGCCATGGAAACCGGGAGCAATGGGGCGGAGAAAACGGTTGTGAGTGACCCGTTGTCATACGTATCAAGTTTCCACCATACGAGGCGCGTCGTCGTTCAAAGCCCGGCAAACGTACCGAATCAGCCAGCGGCTCCATCGGTCGATCAGGAGAAGCTACGTCGGAGAGAGGCTATGCAGCCAAAGTCCATTATGAAGCACGAGACTCGAAGTACTGGTGATATTCCCGAGCCGGGAGAAGTTCCTGCTGTAGCGGGGCATGGAGCTTTTAGACGATCTCGACATCTCGGGTTAAGGACTCACACTAGGACGGACGACAGCCAAGCGAACAACGAGGTTTTTGTGGCACCTGACGCAAGCATAACTGAGAAGACGACCGAGCCGTCAAGTAGACGGCCTAGCAAACGAAGACGCTCAGAATCAGCGATAATTGACAACGCCAGCAGCTCTAGCCAGGGACAAAAAAGGAACTTGATAAAGGTGGACGCAGCACCGAAGCGGGTTACGATGGACTCAAAAAAGTCACAGGTCTCGGCGGTTGGGACGCAAACAAGCTTTAAAGGGGTTGACTCGACGCCCAACAGCGCTCAAGAATTTCAGACACCGACAACTCGCAACTCACGGAGGTACTCGGGCAACACAACTCAATCCCTCCCTCGAACACCGTCCGCAAATAGCTCCCAGGTCCTTGGTGCAAGACAAACAAATGTCAGGACTTACGGCTCGCAACGGGGAGCTGCGGAACCTCCAAGCGGACAGAATGTGGCCTCTCGTTTCAGTTTGCGGTCTCAGTCTCATTTTCAACCGCAGTCTCAGTATTGGCCCCCAAAAGAAAAACAGGGATCACAGGAATTAGCCCAAATCTCTTAGACAGTCGAGAGCGAAAGGGGGGGAGGGGGAGTGGGTTGGTTGTAGCACAGAGGAGACTAAATGGCGGCCTGTGAGGTTAATCATTTGTTGGTCCGCAAATACATGGTTGTCAGTTTGTGGGGATAAGTGTGAGGTGGGATCGTGTGCTGGTTGATCGTTTGCTAAAGTAAATAGAGGTAGATGACCAAGGGGAGGGGAGAAACAGTGTGAGTTTATATCTGAGGTCAGTAGCTTATGATCTTGGCGCAGTAATTAAATTTATGTATCCCGCTGTTGACCACCGTGTAGTGGAATGAAGAAGTAGGGACAGTGGCAAGACATCCAGGTATAATTATGGATGCTTTCGGGCATGAAAAATTGCTTCTCTCTTTTACTTGTTAACCTAAGTCCCAGTAGAACGCCAGCCATGCTGTTCATGGTGATAGTTGTTGATAATACATTGGCGATATGAGCCCATGGTATTGTACAAGGCCCCCTTTCCTCTCCGATTTCTATAGATCAGCATAAGCCCTCGACCATTCAAGTCCCGACAATGCGGAGGCTCATAACATGCCGCATAACTTCCGTTTAAGCAAACCCGCTGCCGCATCTGCGACGAGTGCCACAGTATCGGACTCTTGGCTCCCTCCTTCGGGTTCACACATCCCACACATCCCGGTACGGGGTCACGACGCCATGATCCCACGACGTTTTCCTTCGGACCCAATCCCCTCTTCTATCTGAGTGAGGTTCCTTGCCCTGTTGTTAAGGGTGGGTATTCGCCTTGAAAAGCCCAACCGAAACATAACATCTCTCGTTTCTTGCCCGCCTCAATCGATCGGATCGTTTATTTGTTGCCCTTTCGTTTTTGCTCGAGGAAGAGCACTCGCCTCCGGACTATGTTTGACGCAATTGGTTAGTAATTGACCCATCTGATCCTCATTTTCCTCGCCAGTTTGCCAGAAACCCAATCGTTGGTTCCTGCAGCTTTTCTTCTCCGGTCGATATCCAAAAGGGGGAAGAGATAGCGTAGGCAGTGTTGGGGGGGTTCGCCGTACTGATTGGATCATATTTGATCATGCTCATGGGTAACGCTGTCCGGGGTCGTGTGAAGGTATAGAAGTAGCCGGTCATGGCCATGGAGAGAAGGCGCACGTTGATAATGCGTGTCTTGGCTGTTTGTGTCAATCAATTAGTTTCCGTTTCTCTCCATCCACTTCACGTGTCTGTCTGAGTGCGCGTGGATGTATAGTACCCTTCTTCGCCATCTTGGCTGGGCGGTGACGCAACTGTCGCTCACTCGGGGGTTTGGCTAGTACGTTGGATGGGGGCGTGGGTGGTCGCCGCGGTGGCCCGTCGTCTTTTTTCGTCGTCCTCGCCCGCGGTCTTGTCGCGGGGTCCGGCTTTCGAGGTTTTGCGGCTCGGAGCTGCAAGTGGATCGTCAACTCGCACGGGCTCACTACGCCGAAGTGGGGCTCGCTTTTCGTCGGAAACTCGGGAGAGCATTGATCCGACTTTCAAGGGTCCAAATTGTCGAATTTCGTCACACCCATCCGAGTCATATTACATAAGCCAATAGCATTTCACTCTTGCAACGAACCAAACCACAATGCTGGTTAACCGTAATGAGTTTGGATATGAGAGCGAGTATTCTTGAGCTTCTAACTAGGGAGTCTCGGAGTCCGGGTTTGATCGAGTGTGATGTTGAGCTTGGAATCGGCTGGCCATTACAGGTGTCTCAAATTACCCTAGGTAGCTCATTGACCAGCCCTTGGGGGCGTCAACTAGGGGTGTAACATCACAAAGCTCATTTGCTCTCAAGTACTTCGTACTAACCGTTCCGCCTCGTCTAAAAGAGGTTGATATTTCCTTCTTCCGAACTCGCTCCTCACTCAGAGGCATGAAAACAGTCCGAGAGCGCCAAACGTGCATGTCACACCGCCCACGCAATCTCCATTTTCGGAGCCGCGCCGCCTAAAATGACATACTAAAGACTCAACCGACTCTTTCCGACATATCTCATAAATGATCGAATCTTTATCTTTGATTTTACACCCTTTCCCGCCTCATAATCGGTCGCAATGATAAACATGAGTTAGAACGGTGAGTGAAAAGAACTGAAGCTGGATGTTTGAGCACCAATGAGCTAATCCCTCCTGAAGAAACCCCCACAGACCATCCCAAAGAACCTCGCTCCCACGCCGCCTCCGCGTCGAACCACTTTTGCCCTTCCAAACATTTGACTGGTGCCCGAAACCTTTTGTCAAATGGCGCCGTTGTTGGCGCGGGTTGCCCGCCGTGGGACAACGGTCAAACACTCGGCACTCAAGCAGAGCGCGGGGTCTCTTTATCGCAGAGGTAACAATAATATTTCCCGTTTTTCGTTTGTCGTTTGAGTTTCATTACGTGTACTCTCCCCCGTGCTTTTTTCCCACGCCGTCTCATACGGTACTTGGTCGCTGTGAACCCCGCAGGCGCTTAGGGGTTCACCTCGCCCAGCAACGGCTTGTTGCGGGAAATGTTGGTCTTCCATGCTGGCTGAAGCCCGCCTTCCCGTGGGCGGGCATCGGCGCCCGGTTTCGGCCTATGGCAGGTCGACCCCAAATCCCCAACGGGAAAGTTTCGGGATGGCCCGTAATGAGGAGAAAGAATGCGGCTTCCAGGGACCGGTGACAGAGATGACACGAGAAAATTGCACACCGCACTGGATGCGTTGAATAATTTGGGGAGCTGGTCAGGCAGCTGACCGCATGGGCTAGTAGCTCACACCCGTTTCATCCCGTCTCATAACACAGGCACAGGATCCTGTGGAAGTCCACTCGTTTCTTGCCTGGGTTTGCCTTGAATGGGCCCCTCGAGTTTCTTGATCAACTCTTGCCAGGCCCACCCCATATTTGTTAATTTATTACAAGAGAGCGCCCTGACTCGACGCAACCTTACATCGTCTTCCCCTAACCCCTGTGGTTTCTAACAACCCACTCTTTGCATCGTTAGACTTCAGCAGCCCGACGGGTGCCGTAGCCCCGCCATCGTCTATTTTTACCCCGCCACTAAGCCGCCCAAGTCGCGGATTGCTATCGTTAAGCAGCAGCAGTAAACTCTCGGTCCAGCAGCACCAGCATCAACAACAGTGTACCATGGCATCTAACGCTGGGCCCCGGCTCAACATCGACAACATCAACCCCCATGTGCGGGAGGCCAAGTACGCCGTGCGCGGTGAACTGGCCGTCAAGTCGGAGGAGTACCGCGCTGCCCTCGCAAAGGGCGCCAGTGACCTGCCCTTCTCTCAGGTCATCTCGGCCAACATCGGGAACCCCCAGCAGCTCGACCAGAAGCCGCTCACCTTTTTCCGCCAGGTCCTCAGCATCCTTGAGAACCCCCTCCTGTTGGAGAAGGGCGATGTGTTGATCAACCATCTGGGCTACCAACCTGACGTTCTGGAGCGCGCCAAGACCTTGTTGGGCCATGTCGGCTCTGTCGGCGCCTACAGCGCGAGCAACGGTGTGCCTGCCATTCGCCAGAGCATCGCTGACTTCTTGGAGAGTGAGTGTCCCATGCAGATATCGAGACAGACCTGGTTCACGAAACGAGGTACTAACTACTCCCAGGGCGTGATGGCTTTCCTGCCAACCAGGCCGACATCTACCTCTCGGCCGGTGCTTCGTCCGGCGTTAACACCCTGCTGCACGTCATCTGTGCCAACGAGAAGTCGGGCATTCTCGTACCTATCCCTCAATACCCCCTTTACACTGCCTCGCTCTCCGTCCTGAACGCCCACTGCGTGCCGTACCTCCTCGACGAGCAAAAGAACTGGGGTACCGACCTGGCGACGATCAAGGCCTCGTACGAGAAGGCCAAGGCCGAAGGCATTGATGTGCGCGCCATCGTCATCATCAACCCTGGCAACCCGACTGGCGCATCGCTGTCCGAAGCCGATATCCGCGCCGTCCTCGACTTCGCCCGCCAGAAGCGCCTCGTGGTGCTAGCCGACGAGGTCTACCAGACCAACGTCTTTGTCGGCGAGTTCATCAGCTTCAAGCGCACGCTGCGCCAGCTGCAAGCCGAGAACCCTAACGGCGGTTTCGATGCTGTCGAGCTTGCCTCGCTCCACTCAGTTTCCAAAGGCATGGTCGGCGAGTGCGGCCACCGCGGCGGCTACTTCGAGCTCGTCAACTTCGACCCGCAAGTCCAGGCCGAAATCTACAAGTTCGTCTCCATCATGCTCTGCGCCCCGGTCATCGGTCAATGCCTCGTCGAGCTGATGGTCAACCCGCCCCGTCCCGGCGAACCCTCCTACGAACTCTACGACCGCGAGTACAACTCCATCTTCAACGGCCTGCGCGAGCGTGCCACCGCCCTGCACAAGGCATTCGAGCAGATGGAGGGCGTCGAGTGCGGCGAGCCGCAGGGGTCCATGTACCTGTTCCCCACCATCAAGCTGCCCGCTGGCGCCGCGGAGGCCGCTGCTAAGGAGGGCCGCACACCGGACGAGTTCTACTGCATGCGCCTGTTGGACGCGACGGGTGTTTGTGTCGTGCCTGGGTCTGGGTTTGGTCAGAAGGAGGGCACGCTGCACTTCCGCACCACGTTCTTGGCACCTGGGACGGAGTGGGTGGGCAGTATCGTCAAGTTCCACAAGGAGTTTGTGGAGAAGTACCGGTGAAGCTAGAAATGAGGGTTGTTACAGCAGCTCGGTCGAGCGAGCGAGACAGCAAAGTATGTTGACATCATCAGGGGCTGAAACTGGGTCTGATACGTGCCTCCTAGCTTTGGATGATGATGGGTAAAACTTGACATGGCATAGCGTGCGTGCTTGTGGGTTTTGTTCTAGACGACATACTTTACCTAACACCTCAATAGCTTTGTAAAGGAAGAAAAAAATAGTAAAAGATCATAATCTATCTCATGCAATTCAAGTGTTGTGTTAGAGTTTAGCCTTGCAAGGGTATGTAAAACATTGTATGGTCAGTCAGAGAGGCTTGAACTGGTTTAGCCATTACATGGGTGGATAAGAGAGGGAATTATCTCTCCCTCTTCCTTTGCCATGCCAAACATACGCCCATTATCTGGCAATTCGAGCGGTCAAGGCCGCTTTGCAAGCGCGAATGCACGTTTATTTACACTAAGCAACAAACCAACCCCGCCGAGCTCCCCCAGCCCACCTGTTCAACGCCCTAGGCCCGCTCACTCCCCCTCAACCGGACAGCTTGGCCGTACTTTTGCAGCTTGGTAATCAGTTGGTCGCCCTGGCGAACGACATCCTGGTACTGCTTGTTCTTATCGTCGGGCCGGTTCGTCTCAATCACACCACCGCCGTGGACACGGTCGATTGTGCAGGGGATACGGCCGGCTGCGATGAATCTTGCGAGATCACTATTGCTCAGGTTAGTATTGTTGAGTCAGACCCAGTTTGGAGTCACATTGAAGGTAGGAATCAACGTACCGGTCCAAAAAGTCCAGGGACACCCCAAAGTCGCGGGCCATGCTGTCAAGCCCGACCACGCGGTAGCTCTGCAGGAGCTGTTGGTAGGCACGCAGGCGCATCTCACGGGTGAACCAACTCTTGTGCTCGTGTAGGTAGCGGTCTTGTGAGAGAAACTCTTCCTCGACCTGCGCGAGTGCTTTAAAGAAGTCCTTGTACCGGCCGTTGTACAGGCTGCTGACGAGCTGCGCGAGCGAACGGAAGTCGACCGCCATCTCCGCCTCGGGCTGGTCCACACTGCTACCCAGCGTGGTAAGGTTCACAGCCGTCACCCGGGCTGCTGGTGATGCCGCGTCGACATCTTGCATCTCAGCGTCCGCACCGGGGCCAGCTGAGATGGCGCCTGAGAGGGCGAGGAACTTGTCCTCAGCCTCGCCAAGAATCGCCTTGATCTCTGGGGCATCTACGACCTTGGACTTGAAATCGACACGCTTCAGCGAGACACAGCCTGCCACCACGGCGTAGACGACGAGGTTGCTGTAGGTGCAGAGTTCGTATGACGTGAAGGTCGACAAGCTATCGAGAAGTAGGGGGGCCGCAGAGTTGTAGTTGCGGATTGTCAGGAGGTGTACACCCTCATAAGCCTTGAGCCGGTTGCGTCTGTCCCAATCACCACCGCTCTCAACCAGCGTCTTAGCGCGCCCAATGTGTTTCTTGACTAGGTGCTTGTCGCCGAAGAAAAGGCCAACCCGGATGAGCGCGAGGACTAAGTCGATCTTGGTGCCGAGAATCCCCGTGTTCTCGAAAACGTCCTCGTATGCGGCGATAGCTTTCTCCTACAGAGCATGAAATTAGTCAAGCCCTCAGCAATCCACCATTATATTTTAGGCTCTCATTCGTACCTTGTCACCAACTTTGGCCCAGAACTCAGCCCTCTTTCCCCGCGCAGCCTGGATTTCCGTCTCACCAGCCTGCTCAACTGCCTCATCCTCCTCTTTCTGAATCTGCTCTAGTTCTTTGTCATTCTCGGCCTTCAGCGACTGGTACAACGCTTCGTCCCATGGCATTAGATGGTGCTTGACCGGGTTCAACGAGAGGAGGCCGCTAAGACTGCTCTTCCTGCTACCTGCCGTCTTTACCGGTGCGCCTGCGGGGCCCTCCCCGAGGGCATTGAGAATGCCCTCCGTCGGATGTGCGAGGAAGTGGTAAAAGGGTGCCATCTTATGCTCCGTGATAGCATTCTGTAGATGCTGGACGACAGCCTCTTTCTTGCTCTCCGGGTAGTATGGGCTGGTGAGACTGACGACATCCTGGGCGAGAGGTAGTAAAGGCCATTTTGCGTATTGCGGATCGGCTCCCATGGTTGCTACGGGTGCCGCGATCTCGAGTGTGTCGTGTGGTGGGGTAGATGGATTTCGGGCGGCTTGACCACGAGGGGTGAATTCGGTCAGGTCGGTTTATCGGTCGCAATAAAGTCAAGCGGTACCGTACGTATCGATCGCTCTTGGTATCGGGAGGGAAGACGAGCCGGTAGGGTTCACTTGGTTCGGTTGCGGAAAGCAACTGATGGCCGTGTTTGTCGATGGAACGGGAAGCCGCTGCACACGAAGCTTGGGTCAGCTCCCAAGTCGTTGGCGATCCGCAAGGCTGCCAGAGCTCGCGTCACTGCAAGCCGCCTCGCCCTGATTCGCCACGGCACCGGTTAGCGGGGCTCGAGCGCTCCCCTTACCCCTGTCAACTGAGGCCCACTCCCCTGGCGCCTTTCCTTCGGGGTTCTGTTCTCCTAGCAACAACGAATCGATCACAGCAACAAGGAGAGAGAAAACCGAATCGTCAACTGACAACTTTAACCCGACACTTTGCCGAGTTGTGTGCGGTATTGGAACTTTTGATTACAAACGATTGGGAGAATTCGATTTCTTCCTGGTTCATCGCACTTATACACACTTGTTTGTGAGCGCCGACGGCTCGCGAAAGATCGCCATGGCCGGCGATCACGACAACGACGACCTCCCGCAGCCCTTCGACGCGAAGAAACTCGCCCCTGCTAAAAAGCGACAGCGATCCACCTCACCAAGTGGCAGTAACACTCCTGCTACAAATGAGCCACCGCGAAAACTCAAACGGCCCGGTCAGCGCGCTCGCATCACCGACGCCGAGCGAGAGCAGATCCGGCAGAGGGCACTCGAGCGGGAGCGACAAGCCCAGCAGCAGGCGGCAGCCGAAGAATTGAAACAACGGTCGGGGATTAATGATGTTGTGCGCGCACACTACAATGCAGTACCAGAACGCGGCCGCGAATGGCGCAAAACCGACAGCCGCATCAAGGGTTTGAGATCCTTCAACAATTGGGTCAAGAGCTGCATCATCCAGAAGTTTGCGCCCGATGAGGACCATGCTCCTGGGTCAATGGAGCGGGGGATCAGTTCGGGGAACAAGCTGCTCGTACTGGACATCGGGTGCGGCAAGGGCGGCGATTTGTTCAAGTGGCAACAGGCGCCGCAGACGGTGGACCTTTACGTTGGACTGGACCCGGCTGAGGTATCAATTGACCAGGCACGGGAGAGGTATCGGAGCATGGCCAACCGAGGCGGTGGCGGACGGGGCGGTAGGGGCGGCCACCATCGACGACCACCACGGATCTTTGACTCGCGCTTCCACGTGAAGGACTGCTATGCCGAGAGCATCGGCGATCTCGACATTGTACAGCAGGTCGGGTTCTCGGAGTCGAGTGTCAGCAGCAGCCGCGGATTTGACGTGGTGAGCCTGATGTTTTGTATGCACTACGCATTCGAGACCGAGCAGAAGGCTCGGCAGATGCTCAAAAATGTGTCTGGCTCCCTTCGCAAGGGTGGACGTTTCATCGGCACAATCCCCAACTCGGACGTCATCAGTCAAAAGGTAGCGGCTTTCAACAAACGCTTGGAAGAAAAGAAGGCGAAAGCCGCCGCCAACGCTGCCCCCACGAATGCCGATACCACTGCTGCCAATGGTGAAGCCTCTGATCCCCCAAGCTCGCCCCCTTTCGCACCAGCGACACCCGAGTTAGAGCCGGAATCAAAGGACAAAGAAGATGGTGAGCTCGAAGAAGGCGAGACCAAAGACGACGAGAAGGAGGAGGGCGAAGCTGAGGAGACTGCTTCCTGGGGCAACGACATCTACCGTGTACGGTTCCCGGGGCCGACTCCATCCGATGGCATCTTTCGTCCGCCGTTTGGCTGGAAATATAACTTCTTTCTAGACGAGGCCGTTGAGGAGGTGCCCGAGTACGTGGTTCCTTGGGAAGCCTTCCGCGCGTTGGCCGAGGATTATAACCTGGAGCTGCAGTACCACAAGCCGTTCGCGGAGGTATGGGAGACCGAGAAGGATGATCGGGAACTGGGCGCGCTAAGCGAGCGCATGGGTGTGCGGGACCGCAATACGGGCAAGCTGTTGGTGAGCGATGAGGAGATGGAGGCTGCGGAGTTTTATGTTGCGTTTTGCTTCTATCGGGTTTAAGCTAGTTGGTATGATGCGTGCGTTGGGCGGATGGCGGGTGATTTCGTCATGATTTAATAAGCCTTCACATCGAGTCCTAATGTTATCGGGGGCATGCGAGGCATCCCCCAAGATGATTGCAGATATATAGATCATGCATCACTTCCTACGTATCTCACCCAAGCCGCTTTCCCAGGCCTTTAAGTTTTTACTCCAGCCATCCCATGAGGATCTAGCTGACCCTGAAGGCCAACGAATCGACGTCTTCCTCTTTCGAACTGTATCTCTCCAGGACGCCGCCCATAATAACCGGTACCAGGAACCACTCTGTGGAACGGCCCAAGCGACGGGGTATTAGATATATAATTAAACAATAAATATGCAAGAAAAGCGCCGCGCTTAACTACAAAAACAAGTGGTGGCGGAGAGTCTGGGTATCGAATGGTCCCTTTCCGTCCACCCACCGCCCAGATATAACCACGATATCAAACAGATCGAAAATGCGCCCACCACCGTCGACATGCTACATTTCCTAGGATGCCATTTTCTCTTGTCTCCGACACAACCGACCTTTGCAACAAAAAGAGAGCGCGAGACGGGAAGCCCGGTCAAGACTCTGTTAAATGCAACTTTCCGTCCCAACCCACCATGTGTCCTTAGCCTACCGCACCGCACGCTACTCCATGCTACGTAGAATTCGTCGACCGACGCCAAATCATAAATACAGCTAGTGCGGCACACGACGTCGCGCCGAGGGCCATATACAAGCTCGTACGGTCCGGCGGTTCCTCCGACTTGGGGAATGCTGTACTCGGGTTGGTGGCTGCCTCGGCCAGCGCCACAAACAACTCGCTAATGCTCGACCAGGTAACGCTAACGTGCAGAGGGGCCGACATGTTCAGGGCCGCGGTATAGGCGTCGGGCTGCAGCTCGCTGCGCTGCGTGGTCTTGTCGCGGTCGGCTTTGAGCGCGGTGTAGATCGCCGGGAGCTCGTCGAGATGAGGGTAGCGTTTGCGCAGGTCGACGATATGGGAGAAGGAGTCTGGTTCGGAGGAGTCGTAGGCGTAGCAGATGAGGTCGCAAGCGTCGAGCTTGGCTTGGTTTTCGAGGATGGCGGGTTCGAGCTCGCCGAGCTCTTCGAGAATGAGGTAACATTGTTTGCCGCCGTGGAGCTCTACGCTGTTGACGGCGCGGCGAGGTTTTATGGTGGGATGGTAGAGAGAGTCGAAAGGTCGGTTGAGGAAAGCGTCGAGGAGGGAGGATTTTCCGGAGGCGGCAGAACCGAGGAGGTAGCAGAGGACCACATTACGCTCGACACGGCCCGGTCGCCGCCTGCGCTTGCGTGGTTTTGTAACCTTGAGAGCGGCGGTGGTGGAATCCCATGCGTTGGGGCCTTCGAATCCAAGGTAAGCCAAGTATTCCAGTGTAGTTTTGGGTTCCAAAAAGGTTGTCATGCTCCATTGGGCGAGCCAACCCTGTAACGTGATATGACCAGCCTCATTCCGAACGGTAGATGACGGGAACGACGTTTCGACCCAGGAGTGCGGTAGACCAGGGGTGGGAGCAAATAACGCGGCCAGCTCCTGATCGTTGAGCCCGCCATCGCTATCCTTGTCAAAGGTGAGAAAGAGGTCCATAAAGAAGCGGTACCCGGCTGGGCTGAGTTCCGCTGAGGCGTAGTCTGGGACATCGAATCGTGGATGTAGGAAATTATCCTCTAGGCTCAAACTGTCTGTGTAGTGGTGTTTCCTCAGGATGATCCAAATTGTTTCGTGGCGCCCCTTTTCTGCGTACAGCTTATTCAACTGTAAGAACCCAGGTAGATTCAGTCCCTTCTCCGACCTCGCCGATGGCACAGCTTTCCCCACGGCTGCCTTGATATTCTCGAGTTCTCCGGGCGAAAGGGGTTTATCAAATGACTTGATTTGAAACTCCTGCATCTCGTCGTCGTTTAGATACCCGTCTTGGTCCTTGTCGCATAGGTAAAACACCCTCTTTAGCGCAGCGGTACACACCGGCTTGAGCTGTCCTTCCTTATGGTCGTATAACGGCGCAATCGGGTGGGTGACAGCTTTTTGGCAGAGGTAGAAGACCTCGATGACGTTGTGCTGCTCCTTGGCGCTGGTCCGGATGCACGAATCGATTTCCCTGAACTCGGCCATCACCGGCAACATCTCCTCCTCGATCACCTGTGGTGTATTCTCCGTCCCGGCCAGGTCGGACTTGTTGGCACACAGTACCACCGGGACGTTGACCCCAAGCGAGCGAAAATAGGGCATCCAGAAGAGGGCAACGCGCTCGTAGCTGTAGTGGTCGGCGTAGACCAGTAGGATCACGTTGCATTTTCGGATCTCCTTGCGCAGGGTTGTTCGGTCTTGGGGGCGGGCGGACGTATCGACGATGGTGGTGGTGACATTTTCGGGTGTGCCAGTCGTTGGCGGGATAGTGACCTGGGGAAGTACCGCTTGTATCTTGTTGGAGACGAAAACGTCCTTGACGAGGGATGCGATCAGGCTAGACTTGCCTGTCCCCTCGTCGCCGCAGACACAAATCCGGACCGCTACACCTAGTTAGTTAAATTACAGCCCAATCGCAAGTAACAGAAATCGAGCGGGGCGTCTGAGCTGAAGGGGAACGCCCTACCAGTAGACATTTTAGATGATGGGTGCCGTCGCTTTCTCGTTTGTTCTCAGAACGATGCCATGGTTCCTTAGGATAGCAAATCTTCGAGATTGGAAGGGAGGGGGTAAGTTAATTAGACAAGCGATGAGCGGTCAATCTCGGCAGCGCTATGAAGGCGGGATCAGGCCATGGCGGATCGTCGGGTTGATGATTTCGGCGTTGAGAGGCTGGTGATGGGGTCGCCAGCTGGCGCCCAAGGTCCGTCCTTAGGCGTGGAGAGCTCCCCCAGCCACTGCAGCCCCGCAATTGACATGCTGTTGCTCATGAACCCCCACCCTCGAACTGTGCAGCTCGGGCGTGTAGATCAACGCCCAAGCTCCATTTCAAAACATAAAAACAAAAGTGTATATCATATTACCAGTTACATGCAGATAACCTCCAATAATACCTCAGGTTGCTTCATTCGCAGAGCTTCAAACTTGCACCGAGGTCCTGGCCCAGAGATCTTCCCCGTGTATTCGCCTCACACTGTGCTTTGACGTCTCCTTGCCTCCTACTTCAAAACTAACTGGTAGCAGGTTTTTGTGTAATTCGGGGCGTACAACAGCGTAACTATCTCATAGGGAAATACATGAAATCAGGTACCCCAATAATACTACGAAGTATATAGGTATGGAACTCCTAGGAACTGCGAATATAGGTCGAACCAATGCTTCATGGTTACCGCTGTCAATGGCCCATTACCCCACACCAGTCCCGCCATGCCGGGTTCCCCAACACATCGGAGCAGGATGCCACCCCTGTTGCGCTGCAGGTCCCTTGCCCAGGCTGCTGGATGCCACAACCCCGGCATGGCGGTCTTTCGCGGGGACAGGCGCGATCTTCAACTTCCCGTGAAACCTCCAGGTCCCACGATCCATCACGAGCCGCCTATCACTGACATTAGATAGGTCACACTGTCGATTTCCTCTACTTCCGAAATATCCCCCGCGCTCTAAGACACCCACGGGCGGTCCTTGCTTGATCATTACCCCCCTCAGGCCATTGAGATTCATTGCACGCGACCGAGCGGGCTTGTGACAGCTGGGAGCCGTCCACCGTAGTTGCCATGTTGTAAGGAACACAGGGAGATAAAAAAGACGGCAACAGCACCTGACTGTTTCCCGTCATAACACCCACAATAAACTGACGATCTTCTTCCAGCGTCCTACCACCCCCGCCCCGCTACCCCACGGGCCCCGGCGGTTACAACGGCCTCCCGGCGGGCACACCCGTGCCAATGATCGAAACAAACAACATCATCACTACCCCCTCGGGCCCCGAGTACCAATTCTTGGTTGGCGAGGGTAAGCAACCTTGATCAATCCTTGCCTCACAATCTCGCATTGGCCGCCTGACCATGTCCGTGTAGGGTTATACGTGCTCAAGGACGACCTTCACCTCGCGACCCCTCCACCACATCCATCCGAAACACCAATCACAAACCCCAATCCCCTTGCGACAAACCCTCAGCCTGCCTCGGCCGGCACCCGGCTCACACTCCTCAATCTCGACGTCAACCCCCAAAACACTGCCCTCTATCGGACAAACTCACGATCGGACGGCGCCCGAGGAAGCATACAAGAGAATCGCGATGAGAGCCAGTCATCGACAGACGTGCGTGAGAGCAGTAGCGATGCTGGACGCATCAGTTCTGTCGACACGCCGCTTGCGACAGTTAACACCAACACCCCAGCCTTTGGCGAGGGCAACACACTCCTTGCGCCAGTCGCCCAAAAGGATGTGAACAAGCGGCGTAAGCCTAAGAATAACATGACAAAGAGCAACTCGTCGTTCATATCGAGAGTGATCAACCATGAAGCGCTGGCAAAGAAGTTGCAGGAGCGTTCTCGAGATGGTCTGTTTGCATTTGCCAACGTTAACCGCGCCTTCCAGTGGCTAGATTTGTCTTCTCCAACAAAGGTAATAATCCTGTCTGGTTGCCGAGTGTAAGGGTGATGCTAACGGAAATGTTAATACCTTCAGACCGAATATTTGTCCAAGATTCTGTTTACCAAGGCCCACTGCCTCTGCCATGATGTAAACAAGTTGACCAAGAGCTCCGCACATATTGATGTTGTGATGGGATTTTCCACCGGTGAAATTATCTGGTGGGAACCCATTACACAACGATATACCAGGCTCAATAAAAATGTATGTTCTCCTTCTTCTGCTTTCCTTTTCTAGGAGGCGAGACTCACCGTTACAGGGTATTATCAACGGGACACCTGTATCGCAAATCGAATGGATTCCTGGATCTGAGAACCTGTTTCTCGCTGCGCACATGGACGGGGCACTGGTGGTCTATGATAAGGAGAAAGAGGACGGTATCCTCGCTCTGGAAGACGAAGCCAGGCCTCAGAGTAGCGGCGAGGCCAACGGCACGGGACGGCCGAATTATACCTCGGAAATCCACGTTCACAAGTCTGTCCACTCCAAAAGTCAAAAAGCCAACCCTGTGGCGGTTTGGAAGCTGTCCAACCACCGCATCAATGCGTTTGCATTTTCTCCTGACAGCCGGCACTTGGCGGCCATCTCGGAGGATGGCACTCTGCGGATCATCGATTACCTCAAGGAAGAGTGCGTCTTTCCAACCCATGCCCACTTTCCTTTCCCCAAAACTCCATCAGCTAAGAGCCGCCACTTTGCAGACTCCTCGACCTCCACTACGCCTATTATGGCGGCCTGACCTGCGTGTGTTGGTCGCCTGACGGCAAGTATCTCGTGACGGGTGGCCAGGACGACTTGATCTCGATTTGGTGTCCCTCAGAAAGTCCCGCGTTGATTGCCCGGTGCCAGGGGCATCACTCGTGGGTCACCTCGGTGGCCTTTGACCCGTGGCGGTGCGATGATCGCAACTATCGCTTCGGCAGCGTCGGCGAGGACAGGCGTATTTGTTTGTGGGATTTCAGCGTTGGGATGCTCCATCGGCCTAGGGCAGTATGTTTCCCCTTGTTTTTGATATTTTTCTTGAACCCTCATCTTCCTCTGGTGAAATTGGAGTGTTATGTTCGTGGAGAACTGATGGATTTGGTATTCGTAGGCATCCGTCCGACAACGAGGTTCCATTTCTTCCCGCCCTGGGGTGGTCCCGCTACTACAACGCGCGGAAACCTCCGGGACGGCGGGTACGAACGGGACCGGCCGAGTGCGATCGGACTCAAATCTCTCCTCGGGCGGGGAGAAGGAGAGGGTGCTACCCCATCCTGTTGAACCAAGGGCGACGACGGCGACACTGCCGCCTGTCTTGGTACGGCCCCTTTTCCATGAGTTGATATTGGGTGGGAAGAACCTGTGCGTGCTAATGTCGCTGAAATACAGAGTAAAGTGGTCAGTGATGATGTGTTGTGCTGGCTCGGCTTCACACCAGACAGCATTCTAACGAGCTGCAAGACTGGTACGTGTCCATCGTTATACAGGGCGCAATGGCCGAAACACTAATGGATATCAGGGCATATCCGAACATGGACCAGGCCTTCGGAGCTGGCACAGCAGTTGGAAGAAAAGATGGAGGAATAAGGTTGTTTGTTTTCGTCTCTCGACCAACGGCGTTTTACCGGTGTTTGTTCATGGTCATGTTGTGTTGCTCTGTTGGTGATTGTCATATGATTTTGTCTTTGGATCGGGCCGAACGGCTATCCGATATCGCAGAACACGAGCCGACGGGTACGGAACCGCCCTCGACGGGTGACAAGAACGTGAACTGGAAAATCAGGGTCTCCCATGGCTTCAGTCCAAGCTTGGCGATTGGTTCCTCAACGACCGTGAACTTTTGCGAGCCTCCACTTGCGAGCTAGGATTTGAGACTCAACGGCCCGATGATGGTCTCAGAGCGGTCGGTGGGGGCCAGAAGAAAAAGGCATGCATGATCCGTCTCGAGAATCTCGAACCCGACCGGCCGAATAACTTTTTTCCCTCTTTCTCGGTACCCCTTTTGGGAGCTTGACTCGCTTGACAATGTTGAAAAAGACCCGCAAATCCTGCCGGTGGCCCACCGAAACGGATTCCACAAGCAGACAAGACCCAACCAGGCCAAGCGTGCCAACCTTGCCAACCTAACAGTTCATCGTTCGCTACCCAGAAGTGTAACCGCATGACATGGTGATATCAGTGGAGTTCTCATCCATTTTATCTTATTCCGGATCCGACCCGACAGGAAGACCCGCTCGCGGCGATCACACGGCACATGCCGAGTTCCCGATGTGCCGCCGTGGCATGCGTGTCGGGCCCAAAGCATGTGCAGCGATCGAGTTTGCCACCCGATTCGGATATCTTGATGAGTGGCTGCCATCCGCTAGCGTCACCGTCCACTAAGAGTCATTGGAGCCCTCAATGCCGTCAACGATGTTTGAGGAGGGACGGAACAGGCAGAGGTAGACAAATACTAAACCACTCAATCCGGGAACGTCGGCAACATGCACAATCAAGAATAACTAGTCATACGGAGTAGCCTTGCCACAACCAATGAACCCAACCTCCCCAACAAAGTTCTCTGGAATGGAGCTGGAGCGAGCGGCTTGAAGGGTCGGCAATGGCGCGATCGGGATGACACACTTCTGCTGTGATGTGATTGCAACAGGGGTGGGTGGGGTTGAAATTCCACCGCTCATTCTTCGTTTCGGGATGGGACATCAACCTCAAAGATAACGACAAAGAAAAAATTTGCCAAGGCAGGGAAGGGAAGTGGGGAGGAGACGGCGAGAAAGAACCTTGATCCGCCATTTGTTTTCTTTGTCAGAGAGGGAAACAGGACCGGTTCCGGCTCGCGTCGTGGACATGTATGTACAAGAAACAACTCCTATTGGGAGAGGGATAAAGTCCGGTTTTTATCATCCAGGAGCCGAAGTGACACAAAAGATCCAATCGACCTATCTAAATCGACTGTATTGATTTATAGATTGACGGAGTACATTGGCCGAACAAGGCAAGAGGCTAGCAGATCGCAACCACGCCTAACCTCTTTTAGCGCCAGGCGATGTCGAAGTCCCCTCGCCTCGCTCAAGATACATGGACCCCAAACATACCCCTATGATTTTATCGTGATCGTTGCGATTTTAGACGTTCTAGCCTCAAGTATTGTATTAAAATCGCGATACTATGAGTTACGTCGTTTTTTTGTCGTTTTGCTGTAGTCGGTTTTTGTTTTGTTTTGGGATGTGCACGATTCTGGGAGTTGCGTGGTCAATGTACCGATGTACTCCGTCAATCTATAAATTGATACAGTCGATTTAGACGGGTCGGATCCAATTGCTGAGGCCCAAGACAGTTAGTTGCCTAGTTGGGCAATCTTCTAGACTCTCGGCGCCTTATCCCGAAGCCCCACCTGCGGCGGAAGGATTACCCAGATCTTATCTTTCAGTGGGAACGAGAGCGCGAGGACCAAAAGAAAACCAGGGTTTGCTTTTCTATGAGAGAAAAAAAGGGAAAGCAAATTGAATAAGGGGAGGGGATAAATGATGGAAGAAACATAGGTCAGGAGGAACAGAGCAAATGATAATTATCAGGAGACCATTTTGCAAGTCTCAACCGTATGTACCATCGAGTGATGTTGGACCTCAATGATGGAATCGTGAATGTGATCAATCGGCTAAGGTGAGACCCGTTCACATGGCTGTCTCGGCCGAGACACGGGCCTCCAGAGGAACGGTTTTTTAAGACAGCCCTTCTCAAGCATTTGATTCGCAAACGGGGCTGAAACAGCATCCTGGATGTACGCAATACGCACGAGGCATTGCCCTGCTGTGCCGGCCGACAGCATGTGGTGCCTTGCAGCGAAAGTGTGCTGACACGGAGCACAGCGCTCTGCAGTGAACACAGTACATTTTGGGTTGCTGAGTCGGCCCCCAATAGTGCTGGCGGTTCTTTTCAAGTATTTTCATTTCTCTCCCTTCTTGTCTGAACGGTGTATACAGTCGAGCCAGGAACCCGGTTCATCGACGATTGACCAATCGGGAACCCCATCCCGACCACAGCCCTGCGTTTTAAGACGAGACGGTTTGGGGGTTTGAAGTTGAACGAACACCCCATGCAACCTTGCCAAAAGCGCCCCACCATGCACAAAACTGCCCTGTTGGTGGGGCCGGCTACCCGTGCTGGCGCTCTTTTTTTCTCCCATGTCGACATTTCGCGCTTTCCTTTGAAGAAAGTTTCTCTCTTTGTTGCTAATGGACCCCCACTCAGCCAAGCAAAAATGTGACGTGTGACTCCGATGGCCGAGACACCACCAGACCCCCTTCGCTTGAAGGGTCGGCATGTGCCGCGTTGGCGACCAGAGATATTGAAAACAGCTGAGCCCAAGACAGGCTGAGGAAGGCCGTTTTTGGCGGTTAGAGGGAACCGAAGCGATCCTCGGCGCCTATCAATCACGTTCATGGTCCCGCCTATTTTCTCAGCCGCCCCTCGGCTTGCTCAAACCATGCAATACCCGGTGGCCGTGCCGCGGGGTTACCGGTTTTACCGCGACCCTGCTGTACACGCCATCCGCACCGGAACTTGGCGGCATCCAAGGTACCGACCGGTGTCACTCATAACGGGGCGTGCTCTCGTAATGCCCAGCCCATCCTTGCTTTCTTCTGATTCGGGCGCGCGATGGGATGGGCGGAAGGCTCGCATGAGCTGGGCCTCGCTTGCTTTCCGGGTTGCTTTTCCAGGTGGGAACATGAGAACCCTGTTGATGTGTGTTTTGTATTGCGTTACTGGTGCCCGCCAACGCCACCTTGACGGCTTCCCGTATCTCTGGGGCCCAGTTTATTTTCTCTTTTTCGTTTGGTGCTCACCCACCTGCCATCCCGCGCTCGCGTATTCCACACAGCCTCCTTTTCCCTAAGTTTTACTTATGAATCAAAGTATACCTTAGTTTCTCACCCTCGCGGGCCCTCCCTCTCTCCCTTTCCTTGTTCCTGCCGAATCTCCAAACCACATTGAACCCACCACCCAAGACCATGCGGTCTCTAAACCCTTTCGGTTCGGCGAGTGGGCGATACACCTTTTTCGACGTTCGGTAAGTGTTGTCGTAATGTGATCCGTTACCACTCAGTTGCTGACGGCTTTCTTCCTGGGGCTCCCAGACTCGACAATGACTTCATCGTTTTCCGGGGTAACGACCACGAGGCATCAGGCCAGCTTCTCAAGGGCACCGTCGTCCTCTGCCTACATTCGCCGCTCAAACTAGAAGCAATACACCTAAAGCTGGTCGGCGCCGCCCACTATACGTACGTTCAGAGCACCCCGCGGGATTGTACCTAGGAGGGCGAAGCAAAACTGACATTTCACAGCTGGACCGATGCGAAAGTAACAGCAACAGGGATATCGACCCATAAAGTTGCCAAAACAGCACCATTCCTCGAGCACCGATGGACCCCGTTCGAAGGCATTGGCGCGCTAGACCCGACCAACGATTCACGCTTGCAAACCAGGGGTATCACACTGGACGCCGGAAATTACGAATGGCCATTCGAGCTGATGCTCGATGGCGACACGACCGAGAGTGTGGAGGGGCTACGGGAAGCCGGCGTCCAGTACAAGCTCAAGGCGACCATAGCAAGGGGCAAGTTGATGCATGACATCCACGCTTACAAGCAGTTTCGTGTGATCCGAACCCTGGAGGCCTCGGCACTCGAATTTCTCCATGCTATGAGCATTGAGAACATCTGGCCCAACAAGATCGACTACTCGATCGTCGTACCACAAAAAGCAGTTGTTTTTGGCAGCTGCATCCCTGTTGAGATGAGGTTTACGCCGCTGCTCAAAGGCCTCGAGATTGGCGACGTTACCATCAAGTTGATCGAGATCCACGACATCATCCTCCATGGCGTTTCCGGCCACAGCCTCCGAGAGCACAAGAAGGAAAGGGAAATCGACTCCTGGACGATATCGGTGACCCGGGAGGAACACTGGCAAGATGTAATCCAGGACAGCGGGCCGGAGGGTTGGGAGGGACAGGAGGGTTGGGTGGTCCACACGACTTTGAATCTACCTAAGAGGTTGACCAAGTGTCTGCAGGACGTGAACGTCAAGGGAATCAAGATTCGGCACAAGCTCAAGGTGGTGGTGGCACTCAACAACCCAGACGGCCACGTCTCGGAACTGCGTGCAACGTTACCCGTCTCCATCTTCATCTCGCCCAACATGCCGTTGGACGAAACCGGAACACTTGTGCGACAGCTTCCCAGCGGTGCGTCTCGCGAAGCAGCTACTATTGCACCGCCGGCCTATGAGCACCATCGCCTAGACCAGCTCTATGCCGATATTGAACCGATGAGCCTCAACCCCAACCTCCACTCCAACCTCAACTCACCCCTTGGCGGCCGGTCAGGGGTCAACAGCCCGTTCCCTGGTCACTCAAGGGCAGGGTCCACAGAAAACCTCCCAGCCCTACTGGAAACTTCTGCCATTCAACCGGACGTGCTGGCGCATAGGCTGCACAGCATGTCTCTAGAGGACAGACACCGGAACACATCGTGGAACTCGAACCTCTCGGCAGCTGGCGGTCCTCCCACTCCCGGAGAAGATGTCCACATTTCCCCGCCCACCTCCGCGCCGCTCACCCGGCACAATAGCGGTGATAGCCCTGTGGGCTCCCACACGCCACCCGAGCACCTCGATTTTACCGAGACATCGGAGCTGTCTAAGGTGCCCAGCTACCAGACTGCCGTCCGGACTCCCGTTCGCTCGCTCGTATCGGAAGTCCACGGCCTTCCCGACTATCAAACCGCCCTCAGCGCACCCAGCTCTCCGCCGGGCACCCCACGGTTAATCGCCGCCCAGACACCCACCATCGCCGAGAGCATAGAGGACCACGTCTCCATTCCCTCGCCAGCAGAAGAACTCCTAGGTTATGCGACTGCGCCGGCGACGGGTTTGGCGGGACCGTGGCCGCATATCTCGGTTCCCCGCTCCGGCCTCGCTCCGACCTCTACTCCCGGTCAGTCCTTGGCCCGTAACCCGATATCCGCACCCGTGACGGCACCGGCCTCACGAGAGCCCAGCCCACCAGCGCCGACCCGCAGGCCGATGCTGCATAGGAGGCAGTTTTCTGCAAGCCTCATCCAAGGGGTACGGAATATCGTGGGTGATGGGGATGAGGGTCGACGGTTACACTTGTTGCAGGCGAGGATTGGGTAGCCCGCCAAATCCTCAGTTTCTCAGCTGCCGGTTGGCTACATTGGATTCTTTTTATTCATGTCTTTTATTTTATTTTGGGCCCTTTCTCTTTTCCCCTTTGTCAATTTTTCTCTTCGCTCATCTAACATGGCATGGCCGGCGTTGGTTTTACTGATTTCTTCTTTCCTTTGCCCTCGGCTTTCAGGCTCGCGGGCGGTTGACTTGGTGTTTCGGATTTCGGATGGGTTAGGATTCAGGGGGGTTAAGGCAAATAGGGATAGACCACGACTCAGGCTGCAGACGGGACAAGCTGGCATGATAAAAGCGACGGCGATGATAACTGAAGAGGGGGCGAGCTTCACAGCACCAGCATAACATGACGCATTGGATGGGATGGGTGGCGATGGATGCATAGGCCGGGGGACCTATCTAGAATCAAGTTCGAGTTGATGGTGGTGTTCGATCCCTCCTCCTCTCACTTACACCTACATACCTAGGTTTCTCTTTTTTTCCGATTTGCTGCTTCGACATTTTCCTTGATACCCCATCATGAGTCTGGTGTCGAGAAAGGCAGGATCCTAATACAAAGGTTCATACATTTTATTATAGATTGACTTGAAGTGTTTTGTTCTCCAAAACTCCAATGTGAAGCGGAAGGCTAACAAAACTGTCTGGGCAGCCCTGGTCGTACTAGGAGGGCATAATACTTGGTGTATGCAGGAGCCCAAGTAAATGCCTTGTTGTAGTCGGCCTCGGAGCTACCTAGGTTAGAGCACTATATTCCGCGTTACACTTCCATACATACGACATAGCCGGCAAGTAAGCTGCCTGCAGCTTTTTCACAGTTCGTTTGGGGGGGTTAGTGGCATTGCCGAAACGAGCCAGCCTAAAGTTCGATTCGTGATAATAGTTACTATGTAAATAGTAAAGTGGCCCCCAGGGATTCTCCCTTGATCAGATCCCTGATGAGAAGCCGTCTGTAATTTGACCATATATCACTTGCAAGCAAGACCCTTGTGAAAAGGTTGGATGGATTTTCAGATAAAATTGCCACTTAAGTTTCATTTTCCCTTAATAAGGACAACACGTCACCACCACCAGACTACCCTCTTTTCGGTTCGGCTCCTCATTCCGATATATCCCAGAGTCATAAGACGAAGTCGAAGCAGAAATGGCAACGATAAGGACGCGGGGGAGAAACAACAGACACCGCTAGTTATTGTGCTAGGAGATGCAGAACCCCTCATCCCTCCAGCTGTACAAGGGTGCGGTTGCAAATTGCTTGGAGGTGCCTGAAACCGCTGTCCTGCATTACGTCACGGTCTGGATCTGGCCAATGCTGATCGTCGCAAGGATGGGTCCTCGACGGGCGAGAGGGTGGTCGATTTTCTGTAGTGTAGTGTAATGAAGTCACGGAACACTGTCCTCCCCAAAAGCTGTAGGTCGAAAAGTGAGGATGGGGGCTCGGTTCCCCGATGAGGGGTTCCAGGCCCGAGGTTATGATTTTCTTCGAAGGGCCTGAGACGTACAGATCGCTTCTGCAGCGTATGCAGCCGGGAAACAAGTGCTACGGGAGTTGGACAAGCCCACCCCGCTCTCTGATAGCGCCAAAAAAACTAAAAGTAGCCTCGCACAGTTAGCACGCTGCGGGGTGATGTTTTATCAGACAACCCAGGCCCATAAGAAGACGACGGGACAATTGACGCCATTGGACTGCCGGGTTGCCCAACTTGGTTTTTGGGTACCTTAGACAGGAGAGCATCGCTTTTTTCTCTCGAGCGGGCAGTGACCTTATTGACGAGCCGGTGAGACAAGCAGAAGCGCCCTGACAGCATTGGTCCGATCTACACTACGGACGGTTGGAATCTTCCCGCACAGTACTCGGTACCTGACGAAAGGTGAGTCGCGATCTTCAGACGGACTTGCCCCCTATTCCATCACCCGAGATCTTGTCCTTTTCTGGCTTTGGTCCCTTTTTTCCCTGTTCTGTTGGGACCGAGGGCTTTCAATTGGGTTTCTTCCACCATCAAGGCCCAAGTAATAAATCACCATCGCCAGCCCCAAGACCCCCCGTTGGGTTGTACCCAACTCGACATCGTCTTCCTTCATATTTATTCTTTGGACTTCGCCACTGACACCATGAAGCGTTTTGCCAGCCTTCGCAAAGACAAACCAAAGCTAGCCACCGAGACGAAGCCAGTCACCGAGATGGCACCAACGCCCGAGAAAGAGGCCGCCTCTCCGGCCGCTACTCCCGTCACCGCCGTGTCGTCCGCGACACCCGCGAGACAGGAAACAATCTCCAGCATTGCTAGCGACGAAGCGGTTCCCGATAGTGACCCCAATACCGTATGTGACATTGGCGTAGAAACGGAGAAATAGCAGGCGGGGTCAAAACACGAGGTGGTGTCTAACAGTTTACAGACCGCCGGCCTGCTCGCCCAGAGATTGCAGGCGTGGAAACATGCCGTCGTCTACCTCGAGGAGTACATGGAGGCCGTGGAGAAGATCCATAAGGCACAGGCGAAGGAGTATGAGAGGGTGTTGAAGGTTTGTAGCCGTCCATGGGCGTCCCGCGACTTGCTTTATGCAAGTATAGACTAGGCTAATTGCTCACACATTTCCCTCGCTGCAGACTATCTCGAAACCCCTTAGGGAGGGGGAGCACTTCGACCAGACCCTCGGCGGCGTCGCCGGCTTCTTCGAGAACATGCGCGTCAACACGCAGGCGCTGATCAACTCCAACCTCGAGACGGAAAAGAACATCAAGGGCACCGCGCTCCCGGTTGTCGAGCGCTTGCATAAGGAGATCAAGCACAAGGCCAAGGAGCTGGCCCACGGCGCTGAAAAGGGGGCCAAGGAAGTTGAGAAGGCGCGCAACACCACGCAGAAGCACATTGAGCTGCTGGGCCAGCACACCGCCTCATTCGAGGCCACCGGCGGCAAGCACACCCCGGCGGAGGACCCCTACGTCATCTCGCGCGGCGTGCTGCACCGCTTGTCGAAGCAGGTGCTCGAGGAGAACAACCAGCACAACGACTTGGTGGCCGTGCAGGCCAACTTCGAAACCTTCGAGCGCCACATCATCCAGGTCCTGCACCAGGCCATGGAGTCCTTCACCAACCTGACCGGTGGCCAGGCCCTCAAGGTGCAGGCCCTACACACCGATATGCTTGGTGCCGCCCAGCGCGTCCCGCCCGACTTCGAATGGAAGGCCTTCGTCAAGCGGTCCGGCCACGCTCTGGTTGACCCAGCCGAGCCGCCACGCACCGTCGAGGGCATCCAGTTCCCCAACATGACGCACTCCTCGACGAAGCCGCTGATCGAGGGCTCGCTCGAGCGGAAATCGCGCAACAAGCTTTCCTGGGGCTACACCACCTCCTACTACGTCATCACCCCGTCCAAGTTCCTGCACGAGTTCAAGGACGACGACAACGTCCGCTACGACCCAACCCCGGAACTGTCCATCTACCTCCCCGACGCCGTCATCGGCGCCCCGCACGGCGAGAAGTTCAACGTCAAGGGCAAAGACCGCTCGGGCGGCTTCGGCGGCAAGCTCGCGGGTACCTCGGAGCTCGCCTTCAAGGCCCACTCCGCGGCCGAAGCGGAGAAGTGGTTTTCCGTCATCCGCGGCGTCGCGGGCGCTACTGGTCCGGCCGCGACCAGCTCAACCCCGGGTAGCGAGGTTACCAGCCCTGTCAGCGCGACGGCGTCCACGACGGCTCTGGGCGCCACTGGTTCCGGCAGCAGCGAGAAGCCCAAGCCGGTCGTTGCTGTGCCTGCGGCTCAGGAGTCGGGGATCACGGGTGGCGAGACGGTGGCTAGCCCTGTTGCGGCTTCGGTGACGAGTGCGGCGGCTACGCCTGTGACGGCGAGCGCGCCTGGTTCAGGTGACTCGAAGGGACCTGTACCTGCTACGGCTGCTGCGGAGACCACGACTGCGAGCGCGGAGAAGGCGGCTGAGGCGAAGGCTTAGGGAGCTTGGGCCCAGTTCGGTGCCGGATAATTGAGCTGAGGCGGTCGGGTTGATTCTGGGGATGTCAACAATGGTGGCGAATGTGGTTTGGATCGGGGGCCTGATCGGCGGGTGGGACATCTCCATGGAAGGGTTCACTGGAAGTTTGGAAACGGAAATCCCGAAGGCTGAGAATAAATGAGCGGCTGGGGCGCTCGGGAGTAAGGACGGACGGTACGGGATGTGATGTAGGGGTCAAGGGGCGGAATAATACAAGGAATGAAATGTTTGTGGTGTTGCCACCTGGTTGATGTGTCTTTGTGTTACCGCATTTTTGGCCTTTACTTCCCTTTTGTTCACTCCGTTCCCGGCCCCCCTGAACTGCTGAACCACCGAACCCTGAAACGCCGGGAGAGAACCAGCCACGCGGCTCGGCGCGAGATGTGGAGAGAAGCCGAACGGGTGGGAGAGTGTGGATATATTCCGAGTCTCTATTTTCATTTTGGCTGTTGGGAAGTGAGTTCGAGTTGAGATGGTAGGTAATGATTTGGATTTTGAGCCTGTCGATTAGCTGGCAGATAGTTGTCTCGGCTTTGCCTATCCTCCTGTGACCTTTCCTTAACGTATCTTCCCGTTGCCAAATAGTTTTGTGGTCGAAGGGGGCGTGAAAGACGTAGTTTTGGATAGACCCCAGCCAAATATTCGCACAATACAACCCATAAACAGAGATATCATCCAACAAGCCGTCTCATTCCCTACTAAACCCGCCAGCCCTTTCCAACTTCCGTCCTACAGGCCCATGACCCCCCATCCTCGGATCTGCCTTTTTATTTCCTTCCATTTCATTCTCTACGCCCCTCCAAACCTCTGTACACCCTCTTCGGTCTCTTCCTTCTTCGGCCCCCCGAATTCTACCCGCACTCCCCCCTGCCAACCCTCCCTCCCTGTCCTTATTTCTCCCCGCTGCAACGCCCAACAGCCCGCAGCAACCCCCTTACCCCCCTGTTGTTTTTGTCGTTCCGTTCCGCTGTTACCGCTGCTGTCAATATGTGCTTTTTGGGCGCGCCACCTCGTGGCGAAAGTGGGAAGCCGAGCGGGCGTCATGGGTAAGGGATGGGTGTGCCAAGGATGTGAAAAGTGTCTTTCTTATCAGGAGATGAGTGTATGTACCCAGGTGGTTTTGAAGGGGGGACGGGGGAGCTGAAGGGCGAGGCTGAAGGGGGCAAGGCGAGTCAGCTGGGCGAATGGGCGAATGGGCTGGAACGTGGGATAGGGGGGGATTTTGGGCTGGGGTAAGGTTAGTGGTGGCTTTGGGTTGTTCCGTGGACGTTTTCGTGGCTAGGGGGTTGGTTTGATAAGGGATCTGGAGTGGGTTTTGGATGGGTATTCGTTAAGGTATGCTGTCGAATGGGTTTTGGGTATTGTGTAGTTGGGCGGATTATGGGTGGTTATGGTGTTCCAGTTGGGTATTTCTGTTTCCGGGCTGTTTTATTCGTATAATACCTGTATTATTTTGTTCATCCTTTCTAGGAAGTACACCTATGAGGCCTGAAGTTGTATTTTCCATACCCAACGCGTCATCAGCTCTCCCTAAGGCCAGTATGTCCCCCAACTACCCTATCCTCCCCCCTCCTCAAGGAAATCATAACTCCCGTCACGCCGTCAACCTTCCATACCGACCCCATTCCTCGATCCCCGATTTCCCGTGTCGGAAGAGGCACAAAGAAAGACAAACGGTCCCGCACCACCCACCACGCTAGACCGGCCCAGAAGGACCCCAGCGAAATAAACGGGAACATTCGAAACCCATCCCCGCCACGCCACGTTATAGCGTCGTGGCGTTGTCGCAGGGCGGATATTGCGTCTTCATCTCGGACCCGGGAAAGGGGAAAACGGCGGCTTTTGGGGGGGTTTTGCGAGAAGGAACGAAAACAAGGTATACCGGGGGATTTCGGATAGAACACACAGAGAGAGAGAAGGAGAGAAATTGATATGGTGGTTTGGTTTTAGAAAAAGGGTGGTCATTGACAGCGGTTGTCAAGCAAGGGGGTTGAGGCGGCAACCGTGGGAAGACCGGGGAGTGACGGGGTATGACTGGGGACGGGACCGGGGACGGGATGTCGTCGTATGTAGAGAGAGGCGGGCGGGGGAAGGGGGGAGTTAACGGGTACATATTGGGTAGCATGGGCATGGCGCGGAGTCGATGTTTGCTCTAGATGCATATGCTCATCGGAGGCGAGATGGAGGTGCGGAAGGGGTCGGAATGTAACCAAAAACGTGATGATGGGGGTACTACCCGGAGGGGCGGGTCATGCTATGGCCATGTGTTCCTCTCGTTTTGGTATTGTATTTCTTATTCTTAACGTTTTTTTTTTCTTTTCGGTTAGTCAAACCGGTTATGCTCCCGATGGTGTTTCCGATGGGTTGATGCGGCCATGGATGACGACGACCTTGACCCGTGTATTGTTCGAACAGCTGCAGCGGCCGGAGCTGAGATACCTACGACAAGTAAGGGGCTAGTTTGCCTCTCTTTCTCGTGTTATCACTTCTTTCCAAACACGCCCCCAATCCCCCCCCCCAACCCTGTCCATAATACACAACAGTGACAGGCAAAAGCAGTCAAACCTCACCTCCCCACATACATGCTATGCTTATGCTGTCTCAATAATTCTCCGAGGACAATCGCACAGAGATTCTGCCGGAATGGGGGCTTCGAGAGGAATTTTTGAACTACCTTACACAAAACGGTGTGTCGAAATGCAGAACGGCAAAGGGGAGCAGGCATGGTCCAGGGTCTCCGCGTATGAGGAGCGGCATATCATGTGTTGGCTCATGCGGGTAGCCGCAGGTACTCGCGTTCTGTTTTGGGTCATGGCCTTCTTATGACTCGCAGGGGTGGCTTTGCATATAATGGGTCAGGCTTGACCGGCTGTCGTCGACCTCGGCCCGAGTCTTCGTTCCAAATATGATGTATTGACTAAGAGTATGATTAGGGGTCTAAAGGACTACGAGTTGTCAGCATCTTGAAAGTAGAGGAGAAGCACGCAAGTGGACAAAAAGATGCCTCATATTCCAGTCCACAGCACTTCCCCATACCGTCCGTCCCCTTACCGTCGTTCTCTTGACAAGCCGGGGAACTTTGACATAGTAGCACAGAAGGCCGTTGATCGGCCTCCAAGAGATGAAGAATACACCAATCCAGCAACTTGAGAGAGCGGAATCATTCCTCGAAACTATGACCGGTGCTTCTAGATACAACTCTCGACCCATGCCGGTGCCGGAGTTCTTCTTTGCGTTCATCTCGAATATGTTCTACGTAGTACACTCATTAACCGTCGACTCCCCAATGCAGGGCCGATCGCCCCAATTTTCGACACTTTGATATTCCAACTTCACGGTCCGTCCTTCAATCCCTTGTGAGCCGGATGCTAGGACTCGTCGGTTGTGAAACCGCGGCAGCACCATGGCAGCCGCGGCAGGTGTTGTGTCGTGTCGTGCGGTCTCGCGTGTGTTGCGTGTTGCGAGTCATACATACCTCTATCTCTATCTCTATCTCCCTTACTATCTCATGTCGTGCTTGTGCTTGTGTAAGTGTGGCTCACTCTAGCGCATATAGCAGGCTCCAATGGTGAATTTGTCAGGCCAGGGAGAGAAGATCCTACGCCGGAACGGAAACCATTACCCCAGTGTCATAAATTAGAAAAGGAAAGAATGACGGAAAGCAGACAGAAGATGGAGAAGGAAGGAACGGAGAAGGCTAGGTTGGTATGACAAGCTGCACGAGATGGTCGCACTCAGGAAAGAGCCACCGCAGTACTTGCCTGGAATCCGGATCACTTAGACAGCCAAACGGGGCAAATGCATTGTCAATGCTAATGCCAATGGGGCTTGCATTTGGACGTGAGGGGTGAGTGGCGCGCATGGTCAGCCCCAACTTGGGGGCGCAAGGTCGTCCACTCATCCGTTGTCTGAACAACGCGGCGACCAGATCTCTCGGTCAGTTGCGTTGTCGTCCACGTAGCCGGCTACCTTCATCGCCTAGGCGATATAGGAGATTGCTAGATGGGAAGCTACATTGTCCGAGCCATCTACCGGAGTTCGCGAACCCGATAGTCAGTCAGTTCGCAGCAGGCCGATCGGCCCTGACGGCAAGCAGCACAGCAGCGCATCTCTGTCGTGCATATTTCCCTGCCTTTTTCGATTTCTCCACCTTTTACTGCTCTCTTTCGCTCTTCTTCTGTAGGGTTTATTCCACATGATAGAGGCCCAACCCCCAAGGTTCCATCGTCATCACACCGGTCTGCGACCAACAAAGCAGCCCAGCCTGCTGCTGCTTTGTGTGACTTACACTGGGGAGCGAGAGCCAGCGGGCAGGCCCCCCAGATCATTCTTCGGTCCCATACCGTCCCGTCCCGAAGCGTGCCGTTCTCGCGACTCCCCTCACCGGGATCGGGGCGGACATGCGGGAGGAGATTGATTTGCTGAGATCGGGTAGGATTAGCATCACCACCATCAAGCCCCCCCTCCTCCCTTTCCGTCCCCGGGAAGACGGAAGGATTATGGGGGCGGGGAAAGGGTGGTGATGGAAGTCATGGCAGGGGGAAGTTGGCGTCTTCTATTTCCGGGGCTGGGGGCGGCTTTGGCTGGGATGAAACGTTTGGGTATGCGTCGGGCACTCGTGGTTATTGTGGGAGCCAACCGCTTTTGCTCCAGGTCTGCGTGGATGGTGAGATGATGGTGGGCGGGACGGGCTCGAGACTGGCCCACGCGGCTGTAGGTTCCCGCAATGCAACCCTGCGCGAAAGCGCGGGAAAGGTTCGAGGACAAGCAAGACGTTCTCGCAACCCCATGCTCATGGCCCCGTGGCCGTACCCGAGCCTTGCCTAGCCTTGTCGTCAAATGCGGACCAAGGTTGATTGTCTCTGACGCGGGCGAGGAAAAGTTGGAAAGAAAGCAAGCCACGCACCCC